>NW_026894117.1:0-193053 GCF_032452875.1 Bos javanicus | reverse complement strand
AGGCCCTCATCTCGCGATGACGGGGAGTCTTGGGGTTGTTCTCGAGCGGCGGCTACAGTGTGTGCTTTCTCACGAGGTACGACGGCGAGGTCAAGTGAGCCTCTCGTGGGGCGCCAGGGAAGTCGGGTCTCCATGCGAGTGGCGAGGGCGAGCGCGTCATTGCTCTCGAGCCATGGTAGCGTGCCGAGGACCAGCCCCGGCTGATCCAGGGTATTCGAAGGAGAGACGGCGTAGGCGAAGATCAGGAAACCACTGCTTAATTAAATGTTAATTAAGGATATAAAGAGTAATAGAATGAGGATAGCTCAGTGAGGAAATTCAGTGGCGAAAAGAGGCTGAATAATTCAGCCAGAAGGTAAGAGAAAGAACGACATGGTGAGACCAAGTTTCGGTGAACAAGGCCCGCACTTTATTTTTCAAAGTAGTTTTTATACCTTAAGTTATGCATAGAGGATAATGGGGGAAGGGGTAGAGTCTTGCAGCAAACCAGGCTTTCTTCCTGCAAACTTATCATATGCAAAAGCTTAGGTGATTTGCATCATCTTCTGGCCCGGAGGCCTGTTAACATTTTAAGACCTTTTCTTCAGAAAACTTATTTTTCTCTAAAGGTGGTTGGTCAGGAGCCACCCTCCAAAAAGCATTAGATAAAGTTGCATTCCTACAGAGCAAAGGTGTGGTGGGCTATAACAAGAAAAAGAATTAACTCAAGGGTCCCAGGTTACAAACATTAAAGCTACTACTTACACCAATTATATTAATCAATACACTGCCAGGGACACAGCAGGTAAGGGATATGGAAACTTAGCAGCAAACAATGGCCCAACAAGTGAAAAACCATTCACCAATACAATTTCTAATCAATCTTGTAACTACTCAAAAGAATTTGTGTTTAGACAGTTTAGAACATCTCCTGCCTCTCACAGTTGGGAGGCTCTGAACAATCACATGTGGCCGGAAAAACCTATTCAGGCAGGCTAGAGGATTTCCAAAGGAGTTTGTAGGTTAAACACTGTCACACCCAGGAATTATTAACTGGAACTGTAAGCTAACTCTTTTTTCAGAGAGAGGTAGTGGGGGAGAGCCCCCGTAAAGTCAGAGGTTTAGGTGCAAGCACAAGCAGAAAGTAGGCAGACTCTGGTTTTGGGGGTATATGCTCGAGAATTTCCAGGGGGATTCCTGAAGCTCGATCCCGCCTTTGCGTATGCCGAGCCTCCTTCCTCATGACCTTTGTCATGGGCGGAGTTCCTCACTGGCTCCCAGCAGTGATAGAATTCCAGTGGAGCTATTCCAGATCCTGAATGATGATGCTGTGGAAAGTGCTGCACTCAATATGCAATATGCAATATGCACTCAATATGCAATATGCCGGCTCACGGCAGTAGGGGAATCTGGCCTCGAGACGTGTTGAAGAAGGTCTCTCGAGGTCTTTCTCGGGTTGAGGCAGGACACCCTGGGGTCCCTCGACTTGTGCAGGTGACCTCAGGGGGCTTCTCATGGTGGCTCTGAGAAGTCAGGGAAACTGGAGGTGGGAGGGGCCTCTCGGCACTCCACTGGGTTTGGTGCATTGGAAGAGGGCCTCATCTCCAGTTGAGGCAGGAACCTCAGGGTTCCTCTGACTTCAGACTCCGACCGCAAGGTCCCTGCAGACTTGGGACAGGAGAGTCAGGCCTCGTCTTGGGTTGAGGCATGGAACTCCGCTTGCCTCTCGAGGTGCTCCCGGGGAGACAGGCCACTTGTCGAGCGGTATTTGGAACCTGGGGGTCTTTTCCCGACGATGCACGGGCGAGTCACTGCCCCTTCGTGTTGACTTCATTCACAGGGTGGAGTTCGAAGAGGTGTCCGGGCATCGGGTTCTTATCAAGAGGGGACCGGGAAATCGGGGTCCTTCGGAATGTGGAACCACCCACGAGGCCACGTCTGGAATGTCGTCGTGAGACCGGCCTCATCCTGAGGTGCGACCGGAAGGCCGGGAACCCCTTCCAGACAAAGCAGGGGAGTCGACCCTCCTGTCCAGATCAGGAGGGTAGAAGAGGCTCAGAGGAAGTGTTGCCAGAAAACCGGTGTTCCTCTCGAGGGAGACCGGGATGTCGGGGCACTTTGTGGGTCGCATCAAGGGTGACAAGTACCGTTTCGAACTCCAATTCCTAAAGTGGGACTTCTCCTGAGACGCTGTAGCGGCACAGGGCTACATCTTGCGATGACGGGGGAACCACGTGGTTTTTCTCGAGGTGTAGCAGGATTCTCGAATTACGACGGGGAATTCAGGATGCTTCTTGTGTAGGCCCAGGGAAGTCCAATCTTCCATTCGAGTTGCGAAGGAAAGCTGGGGATTGCTCTCGAGTGACTGCAGGGCCAATAGACCTCATCTAGGCTTGTGTCCAGAAGCCAGTGTTCCTCTCCAGGGGCGACAGGGATCTCGGGGTTGCATTCCAGACACACCCGGGAGACAGGCATCCATCTCGAGTGGAAGCAAAGAACCCCGCTCTGCTCTCGAGTCGCGACGGGTATCTCTTGGAGCTCACTGGGTGGACTAAAGGGAGTCAAGCCTCCTGAGGCTTTTGGAGAGAGGTCGCGAGATTGGTCTCTAGGCCATGCAGGAGACGAAGGCCCTCATCTCGCGATGACGGGGGAGTCTTGGGGTTGTTCTCGAGCGGCGGCCCCAGTGTGCGCTTTCTCACGAGGTACGACGGCGAGGTCAGTGAGCCTCTCGTGGGGCGCCAGGGAAGTCGGGTCTCCATGCGAGTGGCGAGGGCGAGCGCGTCATTGCTCTCGAGCCATGGTAGCGTGCCGGGGACCAGCCCCGGCTGATCCAGGGTATTCGAAGGAGAGACGGCGTAGGCGAAGATCAGGAAACCACTGCTTAATTAAATGTTAATTAAGGATATAAAGAGTAATAGAATGAGGATAGCTCAGTGAGGAAATTCAGTGGCGAAAAGAGGCTGAATAATTCAGCCAGAAGGTAAGAGAAAGAACGACATGGTGAGACCAAGTTTCGGTGAACAAGGCCCGCACTTTATTTTTCAAAGTAGTTTTTATACCTTAAGTTATGCATAGAGGATAATGGGGGAAGGGGTAGAGTCTTGCAGCAAACCAGGCTTTCTTCCTGCAAACTTATCATATGCAAAAGCTTAGGTGATTTGCATCATCTTCTGGCCCGGAGGCCTGTTAACATTTTAAGACCTTTTCTTCAGAAAACTTATTTTTCTCTAAAGGTGGTTGGTCAGGAGCCACCCTCCAAAAAAGCATTAGATAAAGTTGCATTCCTACAGAGCAAAGGTGTGGTGGGCTATAACAAGAAAAAGAATTAACTCAAGGGTCCCAGGTTACAAACATTAAAGCTACTACTTACACCAATTATATTAATCAATACACTGCCAGGGACACAGCAGGTAAGGGATATGGAAACTTAGCAGCAAACAATGGCCCAACAAGTGAAAAACCATTCACCAATACAATTTCTAATCAATCTTGTAACTACTCAAAAGAATTTGTGTTTAGACAGTTTAGAACATCTCCTGCCTCTCACAGTTGGGAGGCTCTGAACAATCACATGTGGCCGGAAAAACCTATTCAGGCAGGCTAGAGGATTTCCAAAGGAGTTTGTAGGTTAAACACTGTCACACCCAGGAATTATTAACTGGAACTGTAAGCTAACTCTTTTTCAGAGAGAGGTAGTGGGGGAGAGCCCCCGTAAAGTCAGAGGTTTAGGTGCAAGCACAAGCAGAAAGTAGGCAGACTCTGGTTTTGGGGGTATATGCTCGAGAATTTCCAGGGGGATTCCTGAAGCTCGATCCCGCCTTTGCGTATGCCGAGCCTCCTTCCTCATGACCTTTGTCATGGGCGGAGTTCCTCACTGGCTCCCAGCAGTGATAGAATTCCAGTGGAGCTATTCCAGATCCTGAATGATGATGCTGTGGAAAGTGCTGCACTCAATATGCAATATGCAATATGCACTCAATATGCAATATGCCGGCTCACGGCAGTAGGGGAATCTGGCCTCGAGACGTGTTGAAGAAGGTCTCTCGAGGTCTTTCTCGGGTTGAGGCAGGACACCCTGGGGTCCCTCGACTTGTGCAGGTGACCTCAGGGGGCTTCTCATGGTGGCTCTGAGAAGTCAGGGAAACTGGAGGTGGGAGGGGCCTCTCGGCACTCCACTGGGTTTGGTGCATTGGAAGAGGGCCTCATCTCCAGTTGAGGCAGGAACCTCAGGGTTCCTCTGACTTCAGACTCCGACCGCAAGGTCCCTGCAGACTTGGGACAGGAGAGTCAGGCCTCGTCTTGGGTTGAGGC
The DNA here is from genome assembly GCF_032452875.1 of Bos javanicus. Lineage (NCBI taxonomy): Eukaryota > Metazoa > Chordata > Mammalia > Artiodactyla > Bovidae > Bos > Bos javanicus. The sequence continues at coordinate 188,763 of NW_026894117.1, read as the reverse complement.
ATGGAACTCCGCTTGCCTCTCGAGGTGTTCCCGGGGAGACAGGCCACTTGTCGAGCGGTATTTGGAACCTGGGGGTCTTTTCCCGACGATGCACGGGCGAGTCACTGCCCCTTCGTGTTGACTTCATTCACAGGGTGGAGTTCGAAGAGGTGTCCGGGCATCGGGTTCTTATCAAGAGGGGACCGGGAAATCGGGGTCCTTCGGAATGTGGAACCACCCACGAGGCCACGTCTGGAATGTCGTCGTGAGACCGGCCTCATCCTGAGGTGCGACCGGAAGGCCGGGAACCCCTTCCAGACAAAGCAGGGGAGTCGACCCTCCTGTCCAGATCAGGAGGGTAGAAGAGGCTCAGAGGAAGTGTTGCCAGAAAACTTCGGTGTTCCTCTCGAGGGAGACCGGGATGTCGGGGCACTTTGTGGGTCGCATCAAGGGTGACAAGTACCGTTTCGAACTCCAATTCCTAAAGTGGGACTTCTCCTGAGACGCTGTAGCGGCACAGGGCTACATCTTGCGATGACGGGGGAACCACGTGGTTTTTCTCGAGGTGTAGCAGGATTCTCGAATTACGACGGGGAATTCAGGATGCTTCTTGTGTAGGCCCAGGGAAGTCCAATCTTCCATTCGAGTTGCAAAGGAAAGCTGGGGATTTCTCTCGAGTGACTGCAGGGCCAATAGACCTCATCTAGGCTTGTGTCCAGAAGCCAGTGTTCCTCTCCAGGGGCGACAGGGATCTCGGGGTTGCATTCCAGACACACCCGGGGAGACAGGCATCCATCTCGAGTGGAAGCAAAGAACCCCGCTCTGCTCTCGAGTCGCGATGGGTATCTCTTGGAGCTCACTGGGTGGACTAAAGGGAGTCAAGCCTCCTGAGGCTTTTGGAGAGAGGTCGCGAGATTGGTCTCTAGGCCATGCAGGAGACGAAGGCCCTCATCTCGCGATGACGGGGGAGTCTTGGGGTTGTTCTCGAGCGGCGGCCCCAGTGTGCGCTTTCTCACGAGGTACGACGGCGAGGTCAGTGAGCCTCTCGTGGGGCGCCAGGGAAGTCGGGTCTCCATGCGAGTGGCGAGGGCGCGCGTCATTGCTCTCGAGCCATGGTAGCGTGCCGGGGACCAGCCCCGGCTGATCCAGGGTATTCGAAGGAGAGACGGCGTAGGCGAAGATCAGGAAACCACTGCTTAATTAAATGTTAATTAAGGATATAAAGAGTAATAGAATGAGGATAGCTCAGTGAGGAAATTCAGTGGCGAAAAGAGGCTGAATAATTCAGCCAGAAGGTAAGAGAAAGAACGACATGGTGAGACCAAGTTTCGGTGAACAAGGCCCGCACTTTATTTTTCAAAGTAGTTTTTATACCTTAAGTTATGCATAGAGGATAATGGGGGAAGGGGTAGAGTCTTGCAGCAAACCAGGCTTTCTTCCTGCAAACTTATCATATGCAAAAGCTTAGGTGATTTGCATCATCTTCTGTCCCGGAGGCCTGTTAACATTTTAAGACCTTTTCTTCAGAAAACTTATTTTTCTCTAAAGGTGGTTGGTCAGGAGCCACCCTCCAAAAAGCATTAGATAAAGTTGCATTCCTACAGAGCAAAGGTGTGGTGGGCTATAACAAGAAAAAGAATTAACTCAAGGGTCCCAGGTTACAAACATTAAAGCTACTACTTACACCAATTATATTAATCAATACACTGCCAGGGACACAGCAGGTAAGGGATATGGAAACTTAGCAGCAAACAATGGCCCAACAAGTGAAAAACCATTCACCAATACAATTTCTAATCAATCTTGTAACTACTCAAAAGAATTTGTGTTTAGACAGTTTAGAACATCTCCTGCCTCTCACAGTTGGGAGGCTCTGAACAATCACATGTGGCCGGAAAAACCTATTCAGGCAGGCTAGAGGATTTCCAAAGGAGTTTGTAGGTTAAACACTGTCACACCCAGGAATTATTAACTGGAACTGTAAGCTAACTCTTTTTCAGAGAGAGGTAGTGGGGGAGAGCCCCCGTAAAGTCAGAGGTTTAGGTGCAAGCACAAGCAGAAAGTAGGCAGACTCTGGTTTTGGGGGTATATGCTCGAGAATTTCCAGGGGGACTCCTGAAGCTCGATCCCGCCTTTGCGTATGCCGAGCCTCCTTCCTCATGACCTTTGTCATGGGCGGAGTTCCTCACTGGCTCCCAGCAGTGATAGAATTCCAGTGGAGCTATTCCAGATCCTGAATGATGATGCTGTGGAAAGTGCTGCACTCAATATGCAATATGCAATATGCACTCAATATGCAATATGCCGGCTCACGGCAGTAGGGAATCTGGCCTCGAGACGTGTTGAAGAAGGTCTCTCGAGGTCTTTCTCGGGTTGAGGCAGGACACCCTGGGGTCCCTCGACTTGTGCAGGTGACCTCAGGGGCTTCTCATGGTGGCTCTGAGAAGTCAGGGAAACTGGAGGTGGGAGGGGCCTCTCGGCACTCCACTGGGTTTGGTGCATTGGAAGAGGGCCTCATCTCCAGTTGAGGCAGGAACCTCAGGGTTCCTCTGACTTCAGACTCCGACCGCAAGGTCCCTGCAGACTTGGGACAGGAGAGTCAGGCCTCGTCTTGGGTTGAGGCATGAAACTCCGCTTGCCTCTCGAGGTGTTCCCGGGAGACAGGCCACTTGTCGAGCGGTATTTGGAACCTGGGGGTCTTTTCCCGACGATGCACGGGCGAGTCACTGCCCCTTCGTGTTGACTTCATTCACAGGGTGGAGTTCGAAGAGGTGTCCGGGCATCGGGTTCTTATCAAGAGGGGACCGGGAAATCGGGGTCCTTCGGAATGTGGAACCACCCACGAGGCCACGTCTGGAATGTCGTCGTGAGACCGGCCTCATCCTGAGGTGCGACCGGAAGGCTGGGAACCCCTTCCAGACAAAGCAGGGGAGTCGACCCTCCTGTCCAGATCAGGAGGGTAGAAGAGGCTCAGAGGAAGTGTTGCCAGAAAACTTCGGTGTTCCTCTCGAGGGAGACCGGGATGTCGGGGCACTTTGTGGGTCGCATCAAGGGTGACAAGTACCGTTTCGAACTCCAATTCCTAAAGTGGGACTTCTCCTGAGACGCTGTAGCGGCACAGGGCTACATCTTGCGATGACGGGGGAACCACGTGGTTTTCTCGAGGTGTAGCAGGATTCTCGAATTACGACGGGGAATTCAGGATGCTTCTTGTGTAGGCCCAGGGAAGTCCAATCTTCCATTCGAGTTGCGAAGGAAAGCTGGGGATTGCTCTCGAGTGACTGCAGGGCCAATAGACCTCATCTAGGCTTGTGTCCAGAAGCCAGTGTTCCTCTCCAGGGGCGACAGGGATCTCGGGGTTGCATTCCAGACACACCCGGGGAGACAGGCATCCATCTCGAGTGGAAGCAAAGAACCCCGCTCTGCTCTCGAGTCGCGACGGGTATCTCTTGGAGCTCACTGGGTGGACTAAAGGGAGTCAAGCCTCCTGAGGCTTTTGGAGAGAGGTCGCGAGATTGGTCTCTAGGCCATGCAGGAGACGAAGGCCCTCATCTCGCGATGACGGGGGAGTCTTGGGGTTGTTCTCGAGCGGCGGCCCCAGTGTGCGCTTTCTCACGAGGTACGACGGCGAGGTCAGTGAGCCTCTCGTGGGGCGCCAGGGAAGTCGGGTCTCCATGCGAGTGGCGAGGGCGAGCGCGTCATTGCTCTCGAGCCATGGTAGCGTGCCGGGGACCAGCCCCGGCTGATCCAGGGTATTCGAAGGAGAGACGGCGTAGGCGAAGATCAGGAAACCACTGCTTAATTAAATGTTAATTAAGGATATAAAGAGTAATAGAATGAGGATAGCTCAGTGAGGAAATTCAGTGGCGAAAAGAGGCTGAATAATTCAGCCAGAAGGTAAGAGAAAGAACGACATGGTGAGACCAAGTTTTGGTGAACAAGGCCCGCACTTTATTTTTCAAAGTAGTTTTTATACCTTAAGTTATGCATAGAGGATAATGGGGGAAGGGGTAGAGTCTTGCAGCAAACCAGGCTTTCTTCCTGCAAACTTATCATATGCAAAAGCTTAGGTGATTTGCATCATCTTCTGGCCCGGAGGCCTGTTAACATTTTAGGACCTTTTCTTCAGAAAACTTATTTTTCTCTAAAGGTGGTTGGTCAGGAGCCACCCTCCAAAAAAGCATTAGATAAAGTTGCATTCCTACAGAGCAAAGGTGTGGTGGGCTATAACAAGAAAAAGAATTAACTCAAGGGTCCCAGGTTACAAACATTAAAGCTACTACTTACACCAATTATATTAATCAATACACTGCCAGGGACACAGCAGGTAAGGGATATGGAAACTTAGCAGCAAACAATGGCCCAACAAGTGAAAAACCATTCACCAATACAATTTCTAATCAATCTTGTAACTACTCAAAAGAATTTGTGTTTAGACAGTTTAGAACATCTCCTGCCTCTCACAGTTGGGAGGCTCTGAACAATCACATGTGGCCGGAAAAACCTATTCAGGCAGGCTAGAGGATTTCCAAAGGAGTTTGTAGGTTAAACACTGTCACACCCAGGAATTATTAACTGGAACTGTAAGCTAACTCTTTTTTCAGAGAGAGGTAGTGGGGGAGAGCCCCCCGTAAAGTCAGAGGTTTAGGTGCAAGCACAAGCAGAAAGTAGGCAGACTCTGGTTTGGGGGTATATGCTCGAGAATTTCCAGGGGGACTCCTGAAGCTCGATCCCGCCTTTGCGTATGCCGAGCCTCCTTCCTCATGACCTTTGTCATGGGCGGAGTTCCTCACTGGCTCCCAGCAGTGATAGAATTCCAGTGGAGCTATTCCAGATCCTGAATGATGATGCTGTGGAAAGTGCTGCACTCAATATGCAATATGCAATATGCACTCAATATGCAATATGCCGGCTCACGGCAGTAGGGGAATCTGGCCTCGAGACGTGTTGAAGAAGGTCTCTCGAGGTCTTTCTCGGGTTGAGGCAGGACACCCTGGGGTCCCTCGACTTGTGCAGGTGACCTCAGGGGGCTTCTCATGGTGGCTCTGAGAAGTCAGGGAAACTGGAGGTGGGAGGGGCCTCTCGGCACTCCACTGGGTTTGGTGCATTGGAAGAGGGCCTCATCTCCAGTTGAGGCAGGAACCTCAGGGTTCCTCTGACTTCAGACTCCGACCGCAAGGTCCCTGCAGACTTGGGACAGGAGAGTCAGGCCTCGTCTTGGGTTGAGGCATGGAACTCCGCTTGCCTCTCGAGGTGTTCCCGGGGAGACAGGCCACTTGTCGAGCGGTATTTGGAACCTGGGGGTCTTTTCCCGACGATGCACGGGCGAGTCACTGCCCCTTCGTGTTGACTTCATTCACAGGGTGGAGTTCGAAGAGGTGTCCGGGCATCGGGTTCTTATCAAGAGGGGACCGGGAAATCGGGGTCCTTCGGAATGTGGAACCACCCACGAGGCCACGTCTGGAATGTCGTCGTGAGACCGGCCTCATCCTGAGGTGCGACCGGAAGGCCGGGAACCCCTTCCAGACAAAGCAGGGGAGTCGACCCTCCTGTCCAGATCAGGAGGGTAGAAGAGGCTCAGAGGAAGTGTTGCCAGAAAACTTCGGTGTTCCTCTCGAGGGAGACCGGGATGTCGGAGCACTTTGTGGGTCGCATCAAGGGTGACAAGTACCGTTTCGAACTCCAATTCCTAAAGTGGGACTTCTCCTGAGACGCTGTAGCGGCACAGGGCTACATCTTGCGATGACGGGGGAACCACGTGGTTTTTCTCGAGGTGTAGCAGGATTCTCGAATTACGACGGGGAATTCAGGATGCTTCTTGTGTAGGCCCAGGGAAGTCCAATCTTCCATTCGAGTTGCGAAGGAAAGCTGGGGATTGCTCTCGAGTGACTGCAGGGCCAATAGACCTCATCTAGGCTTGTGTCCAGAAGCCAGTGTTCCTCTCCAGGGGCGACAGGGATCTCGGGGTTGCATTCCAGACACACCCGGGGAGACAGGCATCCATCTCGAGTGGAAGCAAAGAACCCCGCTCTGCTCTCGAGTCGCGACGGGTATCTCATGGAGCTCACTGGGTGGACTAAAGGGAGTCAAGCCTCCTGAGGCTTTTGGAGAGAGGTCGCGAGATTGGTCTCTAGGCCATGCAGGAGACGAAGGCCCACATCTCGCGATGACGGGGGAGTCTTGGGGTTGTACTCGAGCGGCGGCCCCAGTGTGTGCTTTCTCACGAGGTACGACGGCGAGGTCAGTGAGCCTCTCGTGGGGCGCCAGGGAAGTCGGGTCTCCATGCGAGTGGCGAGGGCGAGCGCGTCATTGCTCTCGAGCCATGGTAGCGTGCCGGGGACCAGCCCGGCTGATCCAGGGTATTCGAAGGAGAGACGGCGTAGGCGAAGATCAGGAAACCACTGCTTAATTAAATGTTAATTAAGGATATAAAGAGTAATAGAATGAGGATAGCTCAGTGAGGAAATTCAGTGGCGAAAAGAGGCTGAATAATTCAGCCAGAAGGTAAGAGAAAGAACGACATGGTGAGACCAAGTTTCGGTGAACAAGGCCCGCACTTTATTTTTCAAAGTAGTTTTTATACCTTAAGTTATGCATAGAGGATAATGGGGGAAGGGGTAGAGTCTTGCAGCAAACCAGGCTTTCTTCCTGCAAACTTATCATATGCAAAAGCTTAGGTGATTTGCATCATCTTCTGGCCCGGAGGCCTGTTAACATTTTAAGACCTTTTCTTCAGAAACCTTATTTTTCTCTAAAGGTGGTTGGTCAGGAGCCACCCTCCAAAAAAGCATTAGATAAAGTTGCATTCCTACAGAGCAAAGGTGTGGTGGGCTATAACAAGAAAAAGAATTAACTCAAGGGTCCCAGGTTACAAACATTAAAGCTACTACTTACACCAATTATATTAATCAATACACTGCCAGGGACACAGCAGGTAAGGGATATGGAAACTTAGCAGCAAACAATGGCCCAACAAGTGAAAAACCATTCACCAATACAATTTCTAATCAATCTTGTAACTACTCAAAAGAATTTGTGTTTAGACAGTTTAGAACATCTCCTGCCTCTCACAGTTGGGAGGCTCTGAACAATCACATGTGGCCGGAAAAACCTATTCAGGCAGGCTAGAGGATTTCCAAAGGAGTTTGTAGGTTAAACACTGTCACACCCAGGAATTATTAACTGGAACTGTAAGCTAACTCTTTTTTCAGAGAGAGGTAGTGGGGGAGAGCCCCCGTAAAGTCAGAGGTTTAGGTGCAAGCACAAGCAGAAAGTAGGCAGACTCTGGTTTTGGGGGTATATGCTCGAGAATTTCCAGGGGGACTCCTGAAGCTCGATCCCGCCTTTGCGTATGCCGAGCCTCCTTCCTCATGACCTTTGTCATGGGCAGAGTTCCTCACTGGCTCCCAGCAGTGATAGAATTCCAGTGGAGCTATTCCAGATCCTGAATGATGATGCTGTGGAAAGTGCTGCACTCAATATGCAATATGCAATATGCACTCAATATGCAATATGCCGGCTCACGGCAGTAGGGGAATCTGGCCTCGAGACGTGTTGAAGAAGGTCTCTCGAGGTCTTTCTCGGGTTGGGGCAGGACACCCTGGGGTCCCTCGACTTGTGCAGGTGACCTCAGGGGGCTTCTCATGGTGGCTCTGAGAAGTCAGGGAAACTGGAGGTGGGAGGGGCCTCTCGGCACTCCACTGGGTTTGGTGCATTGGAAGAGGGCCTCATCTCCAGTTGAGGCAGGAACCTCAGGGTTCCTCTGACTTCAGACTCCGACCGCAAGGTCCCTGCAGACTTGGGACAGGAGAGTCAGGCCTCGTCTTGGGTTGAGGCATGGAACTCCGCTTGCCTCTCGAGGTGTTCCCGGGAGACAGGCCACTTGTCGAGCGGTATTTGGAACCTGGGGGTCTTTTCCCGACGATGCACGGGCGAGTCACTGCCCCTTCGTGTTGACTTCATTCACAGGGTGGAGTTCGAAGAGGTGTCCGGGCATCGGGTTCTTATCAAGAGGGGACCGGGAAATCGGGGTCCTTCGGAATGTGGAACCACCCACGAGGCCACGTCTGGAATGTCGTCGTGAGACCGGCCTCATCCTGAGGTGCGGCCGGAAGGCCGGGAACCCCTTCCAGACAAAGCAGGGGAGTCGACCCTCCTGTCCAGATCAGGAGGGTAGAAGAGGCTCAGAGGAAGTGTTGCCAGAAAACTTCGGTGTTCCTCTCGAGGGAGACCGGGATGTCGGGGCACTTTGTGGGTCGCATCAAGGGTGACAAGTACCGTTTCGAACTCCAATTCCTAAAGTGGGACTTCTCCTGAGACGCTGTAGCGGCACAGGGCTACATCTTGCGATGACGGGGGAACCACGTGGTTTTTCTCGAGGTGTAGCAGGATTCTCGAATTACGACGGGGAATTCAGGATGCTTCTTGTGTAGGCCCAGGGAAGTCCAATCTTCCATTCGAGTTGCGAAGGAAAGCTGGGGATTGCTCTCGAGTGACTGCAGGGCCAATAGACCTCATCTGGGCTTGTGTCCAGAAGCCAGTGTTCCTCTCCAGGGGCGACAGGGATCTCGGGGTTGCATTCCAGACACACCCGGGAGACAGGCATCCATCTCGAGTGGAAGCAAAGAACCCCGCTCTGCTCTCGAGTCGCGACGGGTATCTCTTGGAGCTCACTGGGTGGACTAAAGGGAGTCAAGCCTCCTGAGGCTTTTGGAGAGAAGTCGCGAGATTGGTCTCTAGGCCATGCAGGAGACGAAGGCCCTCATCTCGCGATGACGGGGAGTCTTGGGGTTGTTCTCGAGCGGCGGCCCCAGTGTGCGCTTTCTCACGAGGTACGACGGCGAGGTCAGTGAGCCTCTCGTGGGGCGCCAGGGAAGTCGGGTCTCCATGCGAGTGGCGAGGGCGAGCGCGTCATTGCTCTCGAGCCATGGTAGCGTGCCGGGGACCAGCCCCGGCTGATCCAGGGTATTCGAAGGAGAGACGGCGTAGGCGAAGATCAGGAAACCACTGCTTAATTAAATGTTAATTAAGGATATAAAGAGTAATAGAATGAGGATAGCTCAGTGAGGAAATTCAGTGGCGAAAAGAGGCTGAATAATTCAGCCAGAAGGTAAGAGAAAGAACGACATGGTGAGACCAAGTTTCGGTGAACAAGGCCCGCACTTTATTTTTCAAAGTAGTTTTTATACCTTAAGTTATGCATAGAGGATAATGGGGGAAGGGGTAGAGTCTTGCAGCAAACCAGGCTTTCTTCCTGCAAACTTATCATATGCAAAAGCTTAGGTGATTTGCATCATCTTCTGGCCCGGAGGCCTGTTAACATTTTAAGACCTTTTCTTCAGAAACCTTATTTTTCTCTAAAGGTGGTTGGTCAGGAGCCACCCTCCAAAAAAGCATTAGATAAAGTTGCATTCCTACAGAGCAAAGGTGTGGTGGGCTATAACAAGAAAAAGAATTAACTCAAGGGTCCCAGGTTACAAACATTAAAGCTACTACTTACACCAATTATATTAATCAATACACTGCCAGGGACACAGCAGGTAAGGGATATGGAAACTTAGCAGCAAACAATGGCCCAACAAGTGAAAAACCATTCACCAATACAATTTCTAATCAATCTTGTAACTACTCAAAAGAATTTGTGTTTAGACAGTTTAGAACATCTCCTGCCTCTCACAGTTGGGAGGCTCTGAACAATCACATGTGGCCGGAAAAACCTATTCAGGCAGGCTAGAGGATTTCCAAAGGAGTTTGTAGGTTAAACACTGTCACACCCAGGAATTATTAACTGGAACTGTAAGCTAACTCTTTTTCAGAGAGGTAGTGGGGGAGAGCCCCCGTAAAGTCAGAGGTTTAGGTGCAAGCACAAGCAGAAAGTAGGCAGACTCTGGTTTTGGGGGTATATGCTCGGGAATTTCCAGGGGGACTCCTGAAGCTCGATCCCGCCTTTGCGTATGCCGAGCCTCCTTCCTCATGACCTTTGTCATGGGCGGAGTTCCTCACTGGCTCCCAGCAGTGATAGAATTCCAGTGGAGCTATTCCAGATCCTGAATGATGATGCTGTGGAAAGTGCTGCACTCAATATGCAATATGCAATATGCACTCAATATGCAATATGCCGGCTCACGGCAGTAGGGAATCTGGCCTCGAGACGTGTTGAAGAAGGTCTCTCGAGGTCTTTCTCGGGTTGAGGCAGGACACCCTGGGGTCCCTCGACTTGTGCAGGTGACCTCAGGGGGCTTCTCATGGTGGCTCTGAGAAGTCAGGGAAACTGGAGGTGGGAGGGGCCTCTCGGCACTCCACTGGGTTTGGTGCATTGGAAGAGGGCCTCATCTCCAGTTGAGGCAGGAACCTCAGGGTTCCTCTGACTTCAGACTCCGACCGCAAGGTCCCTGCAGACTTGGGACAGGAGAGTCAGGCCTCGTCTTGGGTTGAGGCATGGAACTCCGCTTGCCTCTCGAGGTGTTCCCGGGGAGACAGGCCACTTGTCGAGCGGTATTTGGAACCTGGGGGTCTTTTCCCGACGATGCACGGGCGAGTCACTGCCCCTTCGTGTTGACTTCATTCACAGGGTGGAGTTCGAAGAGGTGTCCGGGCATCGGGTTCTTATCAAGAGGGGACCGGGAAATCGGGGTCCTTCGGAATGTGGAACCACCCACGGGGCCACGTCTGGAATGTCGTCGTGAGACCGGCCTCATCCTGAGGTGCGACCGGAAGGCCGGGAACCCCTTCCAGACAAAGCAGGGGAGTCGACCCTCCTGTCCAGATCAGGAGGGTAGAAGAGGCTCAGAGGAAGTGTTGCCAGAAAACTTCGGTGTTCCTCTCGAGGGAGACCGGGATGTCGGGGCACTTTGTGGGTTGCATCAAGGGTGACAAGTACCGTTTCGAACTCCAATTCCTAAAGTGGGACTTCTCCTGAGACGCTGTAGCGGCACAGGGCTACATCTTGCGATGACGGGGGAACCACGTGGTTTTCTCGAGGTGTAGCAGGATTCTCGAATTACGACGGGGAATTCAGGATGCTTCTTGTGTAGGCCCAGGGAAGTCCAATCTTCCATTCGAGTTGCGAAGGAAAGCTGGGGATTGCTCTCGAGTGACTGCAGGGCCAATAGACCTCATCTAGGCTTGTGTCCAGAAGCCAGTGTTCCTCTCCAGGGGCGACAGGGATCTCGGGGTTGCATTCCAGACACACCCGGGGAGACAGGCATCCATCTCGAGTGGAAGCAAAGAACCCCGCTCTGCTCTCGAGTCGCGACGGGTATCTCTTGGAGCTCACTGGGTGGACTAAAGGGAGTCAAGCCTCCTGAGGCTTTTGGAGAGAGGTCGCGAGATTGGTCTCTAGGCCATGCAGGAGACGAAGGCCCTCATCTCGCGATGACGGGGGAGTCTTGGGGTTGTTCTCGAGCGGCGGCCCCAGTGTGCGCTTTCTCACGAGGTACGACGGCGAGGTCAGTGGGCCTCTCGTGGGGCGCCAGGGAAGTCAGGTCTCCATGCGAGTGGCGAGGGCGAGCGCGTCATTGCTCTCGAGCCATGGTAGCGTGCCGGGGACCAGCCCCGGCTGATCCAGGGTATTCGAAGGAGAGACGGCGTAGGCGAAGATCAGGAAACCACTGCTTAATTAAATGTTAATTAAGGATATAAAGAGTAATAGAATGAGGATAGCTCAGTGAGGAAATTCAGTGGCGAAAAGAGGCTGAATAATTCAGCCAGAAGGTAAGAGAAAGAACGACATGGTGAGACCAAGTTTCGGTGAACAAGGCCCGCACTTTATTTTTCAAAGTAGTTTTTATACCTTAAGTTATGCATAGAGGATAATGGGGGAAGGGGTAGAGTCTTGCAGCAAACCAGGCTTTCTTCCTGCAAACTTATCATATGCAAAAGCTTAGGTGATTTGCATCATCTTCTGGCCCGGAGGCCTGTTAACATTTTAAGACCTTTTCTTCAGAAAACTTATTTTTCTCTAAAGGTGGTTGGTCAGGAGCCACCCTCCAAAAAGCATTAGATAAAGTTGCATTCCTACAGAGCAAAGGTGTGGTGGGCTATAACAAGAAAAAGAATTAACTCAAGGGTCCCAGGTTACAAACATTAAAGCTACTACTTACACCAATTATATTAATCAATACACTGCCAGGGACACAGCAGGTAAGGGATATGGAAACTTAGCAGCAAACAATGGCCCAACAAGTGAAAAACCATTCACCAATACAATTTCTAATCAATCTTGTAACTACTCAAAAGAATTTGTGTTTAGACAGTTTAGAACATCTCCTGCCTCTCACAGTTGGGAGGCTCTGAACAATCACATGTGGCCGGAAAAACCTATTCAGGCAGGCTAGAGGATTTCCAAAGGAGTTTGTAGGTTAAACACTGTCACACCCAGGAATTATTAACTGGAACTGTAAGCTAACTCTTTTTTCAGAGAGAGGTAGTGGGGGAGAGCCCCCGTAAAGTCAGAGGTTTAGGTGCAAGCACAAGCAGAAAGTAGGCAGACTCTGGTTTTGGGGGTATATGCTCGAGAATTTCCAGGGGGACTCCTGAAGCTCGATCCCGCCTTTGCGTATGCCGAGCCTCCTTCCTCATGACCTTTGTCATGGGCGGAGTTCCTCACTGGCTCCCAGCAGTGATAGAATTCCAGTGGAGCTATTCCAGATCCTGAATGATGATGCTGTGGAAAGTGCTGCACTCAATATGCAATATGCAATATGCACTCAATATGCAATATGCCGGCTCACGGCAGTAGGGGAATCTGGCCTCGAGACGTGTTGAAGAAGGTCTCTCGAGGTCTTTCTCGGGTTGAGGCAGGACACCCTGGGGTCCCTCGACTTGTGCAGGTGACCTCAGGGGGCTTCTCATGGTGGCTCTGAGAAGTCAGGGAAACTGGAGGTGGGAGGGGCCTCTCGGCACTCCACTGGGTTTGGTGCATTGGAAGAGGGCCTCATCTCCAGTTGAGGCAGGAGCCTCAGGGTTCCTCTGACTTCAGACTCCGACCGCAAGGTCCCTGCAGACTTGGGACAGGAGAGTCAGGCCTCGTCTTGGGTTGAGGCATGGAACTCCGCTTGCCTCTCGAGGTGTTCCCGGGGAGACAGGCCACTTGTCGAGCGGTATTTGGAACCTGGGGGTCTTTTCCCGACGATGCACGGGCGAGTCACTGCCCCTTCGTGTTGACTTCATTCACAGGGTGGAGTTCGAAGAGGTGTCCGGGCATCGGGTTCTTATCAAGAGGGGACCGGGAAATCGGGGTCCTTCGGAATGTGGAACCACCCACGAGGCCACGTCTGGAATGTCGTCGTGAGACCGGCCTCATCCTGAGGTGCGACCGGAAGGCCGGGAACCCCTTCCAGACAAAGCAGGGGAGTCGACCCTCCTGTCCAGATCAGGAGGGTAGAAGAGGCTCAGAGGAAGTGTTGCCAGAAAACTTCGGTGTTCCTCTCGAGGGAGACCGGGATGTCGGGGCACTTTGTGGGTCGCATCAAGGGTGACAAGTACCGTTTCGAACTCCAATTCCTAAAGTGGGACTTCTCCTGAGACGCTGTGGCGGCACAGGGCTACATCTTGCGATGACGGGGGAACCACGTGGTTTTTCTCGAGGTGTAGCAGGATTCTCGAATTACGACGGGGAATTCAGGATGCTTCTTGTGTAGGCCCAGGGAAGTCCAATCTTCCATTCGAGTTGCGAAGGAAAGCTGGGGATTGCTCTCGAGTGACTGCAGGGCCAATAGACCTCATCTAGGCTTGTGTCCAGAAGCCAGTGTTCCTCTCCAGGGGCGACAGGGATCTCGGGGTTGCATTCCAGACACACCCGGGGAGACAGGCATCCATCTCGAGTGGAAGCAAAGAACCCCGCTCTGCTCTCGAGTCGCGACGGGTATCTCTTGGAGCTCACTGGGTGGACTAAAGGGAGTCAAGCCTCCTGAGGCTTTTGGAGAGAGGTCGCGAGATTGGTCTCTAGGCCATGCAGGAGACGAAGGCCCTCATCTCGCGATGACGGGGGAGTCTTGGGGTTGTTCTCGAGCGGCGGCCCCAGTGTGCGCTTTCTCACGAGGTACGACGGCGAGGTCAGTGAGCCTCTCGTGGGGCGCCAGGGAAGTCGGGTCTCCATGCGAGTGGCGAGGGCGAGCGCGTCATTGCTCTCGAGCCATGGTAGCGTGCCGGGGACCAGCCCCGGCTGATCCAGGGTATTCGAAGGAGAGACGGCGTAGGCGAAGATCAGGAAACCACTGCTTAATTAAATGTTAATTAAGGATATAAAGAGTAATAGAATGAGGATAGCTCAGTGAGGAAATTCAGTGGCGAAAAGAGGCTGAATAATTCAGCCAGAAGGTAAGAGAAAGAACGACATGGTGAGACCAAGTTTCGGTGAACAAGGCCCGCACTTTATTTTTCAAAGTAGTTTTTATACCTTAAGTTATGCATAGAGGATAATGGGGGAAGGGGTAGAGTCTTGCAGCAAACCAGGCTTTCTTCCTGCAAACTTATCATATGCAAAAGCTTAGGTGATTTGCATCATCTTCTGGCCCGGAGGCCTGTTAACATTTTAAGACCTTTTCTTCAGAAACCTTATTTTTCTCTAAAGGTGGTTGGTCAGGAGCCACCCTCCAAAAAAGCATTAGATAAAGTTGCATTCCTACAGAGCAAAGGTGTGGTGGGCTATAACAAGAAAAAGAATTAACTCAAGGGTCCCAGGTTACAAACATTAAAGCTACTACTTACACCAATTATATTAATCAATACACTGCCAGGGACACAGCAGGTAAGGGATATGGAAACTTAGCAGCAAACAATGGCCCAACAAGTGAAAAACCATTCACCAATACAATTTCTAATCAATCTTGTAACTACTCAAAAGAATTTGTGTTTAGACAGTTTAGAACATCTCCTGCCTCTCACAGTTGGGAGGCTCTGAACAATCACATGTGGCCGGAAAAACCTATTCAGGCAGGCTAGAGGATTTCCAAAGGGGTTTGTAGGTTAAACACTGTCACACCCAGGAATTATTAACTGGAACTGTAAGCTAACTCTTTTTCAGAGAGAGGTAGTGGGGGAGAGCCCCCGTAAAGTCAGAGGTTTAGGTGCAAGCACAAGCAGAAAGTAGGCAGACTCTGGTTTTGGGGGTATATGCTCGAGAATTTCCAGGGGGACTCCTGAAGCTCGATCCCGCCTTTGCGTATGCCGAGCCTCCTTCCTCATGACCTTTGTCATGGGCGGAGTTCCTCACTGGCTCCCAGCAGTGATAGAATTCCAGTGGAGCTATTCCAGATCCTGAATGATGATGCTGTGGAAAGTGCTGCACTCAATATGCAATATGCACTATGCACTCAATATGCAATATGCCGGCTCACGGCAGTAGGGAATCTGGCCTCGAGACGTGTTGAAGAAGGTCTCTCGAGGTCTTTCTCGGGTTGGGGCAGGACACCCTGGGGTCCCTCGACTTGTGCAGGTGACCTCAGGGGGCTTCTCATGGTGGCTCTGAGAAGTCAGGGAAACTGGAGGTGGGAGGGGCCTCTCGGCACTCCACTGGGTTTGGTGCATTGGAAGAGGGCCTCATCTCCAGTTGAGGCAGGAACCTCAGGGTTCCTCTGACTTCAGACTCCGACCGCAAGGTCCCTGCAGACTTGGGACAGGAGAGTCAGGCCTCGTCTTGGGTTGAGGCATGGAACTCCGCTTGCCTCTCGAGGTGTTCCCGGGGAGACAGGCCACTTGTCGAGCGGTATTTGGAACCTGGGGGTCTTTTCCCGACGATGCACGGGCGAGTCACTGCCCCTTCGTGTTGACTTCATTCACAGGGTGGAGTTCGAAGAGGTGTCCGGGCATCGGGTTCTTATCAAGAGGGGACCGGGAAATCGGGGTCCTTCGGAATGTGGAACCACCCACGAGGCCACGTCTGGAATGTCGTCGTGAGACCGGCCTCATCCTGAGGTGCGACCGGAAGGCCGGGGACCCCTTCCAGACAAAGCAGGGGAGTCGACCCTCCTGTCCAGATCAGGAGGGTAGAAGGGCTCAGAGGAAGTGGTGCGGGAAAACCTCGGTGTTCCTCTTGAGGGAGACCGGGATGTCGGGGCACTTTGTGGGTCGCATCAAGGGTGCCAAGTACCGTTTCGACCTCCAATACCTAACGTGGGACTTCTCCTGAGACACTGTAGCGGGAAAGGGCTTCATCTTGCGATGACGGGGGAACCACGTGGATTTTCTCGAGTTGCAGCGGGATTCTCGAGTTACGACGGGGAATTCAGGATGCCTCTTGTGTTGGCCCAGGGAAGTCCAATCTTCCATTCGAGTTGCGAAGGAAAGCTGGGGATTGCTCTCGAGTGACTGCAGGGCCAATAGAACTCATCTAGGCTTGTGTCCAGAAGCCAATGTTCCTCTCCAGGGGCGAAAGGGATCTCGGGGTTGCATTCCAGACGCACCCGGGGAGACAGGCATCCATCTCGAGTGGGAGCAAAGAACCCCGCTCTGCTCTTGAGTCGCGACGGGTATCTCTTGGAGCTCACTGGGTGGACTAAAGGGAGTCAAGCCTCCTGAGGCGTTTGGAGAGAGGTCGAGAGACTGGTCTCTAGGCCATACAGGAGACGAAGGCCCTCAAGTCGCGACGACGGGGAGGCTCGGGGTTGTTCTCGAGCGGCGGCCCCAGTGTGCGGTTTCTCGCGAAGTACGACGGCGAGGTCAGTGAGCCTCTCGTGGGGCGGCAAGGAAGTCGGGTCTCCATGCGAATGGCGAGGGGAGCGCGTCTTTGCTCTCAAGTCATAGTAGGGGAATCTGGCCTCGAGACGTGTTGAAGAAGGTCTCTCGAGGTCTTTCTCGGGTTGGGGCAGGACACCCTGGGGTCCCTCGACTTGTGCAGGTGACCTCAGGGGGCTTCTCATGGTGGCTCTGAGAAGTCAGGGAAACTGGAGGTGGGAGGGGCCTCTCGGCACTCCACTGGGTTTGGTGCATTGGAAGAGGGCCTCATCTCCAGTTGAGGCAGGAACCTCAGGGTTCCTCTGACTTCAGACTCCGACCGCAAGGTCCCTGCAGACTTGGGACAGGAGAGTCAGGCCTCGTCTTGGGTTGAGGCATGGAACTCCGCTTGCCTCTCGAGGTGTTCCCGGGGAGACAGGCCACTTGTCGAGCGGTATTTGGAACCTGGGGTTCTTTTCCCGACGATGCACGGGCGAGTCACTGCCCCTTCGTGTTGACTTCATTCACAGGGTGGAGTTCGAAGAGGTGTCCGGGCATCGGGTTCTTATCAAGAGGGGACCGGGAAATCGGGGTCCTTCGGAATGTGGAACCACCCACGAGGCCACGTCTGGAATGTCGTCGTGAGACCGGCCTCATCCTGAGGTGCGACCGGAAGGCCGGGAACCCCTTCCAGACAAAGCAGGGGAGTCGACCCTCCTGTCCAGATCAGGAGGGTAGAAGAGGCTCAGAGGAAGTGTTGCCAGAAAACTTCGGTGTTCCTCTCGAGGGAGACCGGGATGTCGGGGCACTTTGTGGGTCGCATCAAGGGTGACAAGTACCGTTTCGAACTCCAATTCCTAAAGTGGGACTTCTCCTGAGACGCTGTAGCGGCACAGGGCTACATCTTGCGATGACGGGGGAACCACGTGGTTTTTCTCGAGGTGTAGCAGGATTCTCGAATTACGACGGGGAATTCAGGATGCTTCTTGTGTAGGCCCAGGGAAGTCCAATCTTCCATTCGAGTTGCGAAGGAAAGCTGGGGATTGCTCTCGAGTGACTGCAGGGCCAATAGACCTCATCTAGGCTTGTGTCCAGAAGCCAGTGTTCCTCTCCAGGGGCGACAGGGATCTCGGGGTTGCATTCCAGACACACCCGGGGAGACAGGCATCCATCTCGAGTGGAAGCAAAGAACCCCGCTCTGCTCTCGAGTCGCGACGGGTATCTCTTGGAGCTCACTGGGTGGACTAAAGGGAGTCAAGCCTCCTGAGGCTTTTGGAGAGAGGTCGCGAGATTGGTCTCTAGGCCATGCAGGAGACGAAGGCCCTCATCTCGCGATGACGGGGGAGTCTTGGGGTTGTTCTCGAGCGGCGGCCCCAGTGTGCGCTTTCTCACGAGGTACGACGGCGAGGTCAGTGAGCCTCTCGTGGGGCGCCAGGGAAGTCGGGTCTCCATGCGAGTGGCGAGGGCGAGCGCGTCATTGCTCTCGAGCCATGGTAGCGTGCCGGGGACCAGCCCCGGCTGATCCAGGGTATTCGAAGGAGAGACGGCGTAGGCGAAGATCAGGAAACCACTGCTTAATTAAATGTTAATTAAGGATATAAAGAGTAATAGAATGAGGATAGCTCAGTGAGGAAATTCAGTGGCGAAAAGAGGCTGAATAATTCAGCCAGAAGGTAAGAGAAAGAACGACATGGTGAGACCAAGTTTCGGTGAACAAGGCCCGCACTTTATTTTTCAAAGTAGTTTTTATACCTTAAGTTATGCATAGAGGATAATGGGGGAAGGGGTAGAGTCTTGCAGCAAACCAGGCTTTCTTCCTGCAAACTTATCATATGCAAAAGCTTAGGTGATTTGCATCATCTTCTGGCCCGGAGGCCTGTTAACATTTTAAGACCTTTTCTTCAGAAACCTTATTTTTCTCTAAAGGTGGTTGGTCAGGAGCCACCCTCCAAAAAAGCATTAGATAAAGTTGCATTCCTACAGAGCAAAGGTGTGGTGGGCTATAACAAGAAAAAGAATTAACTCAAGGGTCCCAGGTTACAAACATTAAAGCTACTACTTACACCAATTATATTAATCAATACACTGCCAGGGACACAGCAGGTAAGGGATATGGAAACTTAGCAGCAAACAATGGCCCAACAAGTGAAAAACCATTCACCAATACAATTTCTAATCAATCTTGTAACTACTCAAAAGAATCTGTGTTTAGACAGTTTAGAACATCTCCTGCCTCTCACAGTTGGGAGGCTCTGAACAATCACATGTGGCCGGAAAAACCTATTCAGGCAGGCTAGAGGATTTCCAAAGGAGTTTGTAGGTTAAACACTGTCACACCCAGGAATTATTAACTGGAACTGTAAGCTAACTCTTTTTTCAGAGAGAGGTAGTGGGGGAGAGCCCCCGTAAAGTCAGAGGTTTAGGTGCAAGCACAAGCAGAAAGTAGGCAGGCTCTGGTTTTGGGGGTATATGCTCGAGAATTTCCAGGGGGACTCCTGAAGCTCGATCCCGCCTTTGCGTATGCCGAGCCTCCTTCCTCATGACCTTTGTCATGGGCGGAGTTCCTCACTGGCTCCCAGCAGTGATAGAATTCCAGTGGAGCTATTCCAGATCCTGAATGATGATGCTGTGGAAAGTGCTGCACTCAATATGCAATATGCAATATGCACTCAATATGCAATATGCCGGCTCACGGCAGTAGGGGAATCTGGCCTCGAGACGTGTTGAAGAAGGTCTCTCGAGGTCTTTCTCGGGTTGAGGCAGGACACCCTGGGGTCCCTCGACTTGTGCAGGTGACCTCAGGGGGCTTCTCATGGTGGCTCTGAGAAGTCAGGGAAACTGGAGGTGGGAGGGGCCTCTCGGCACTCCACTGGGTTTGGTGCATTGGAAGAGGGCCTCATCTCCAGTTGAGGCAGGAACCTCAGGGTTCCTCTGACTTCAGACTCCGACCGCAAGGTCCCTGCAGACTTGGGACAGGAGAGTCAGGCCTCGTCTTGGGTTGAGGCATGGAACTCCGCTTGCCTCTCGAGGTGTTCCCGGGGAGACAGGCCACTTGTCGAGCGGTATTTGGAACCTGGGGGTCTTTTCCCGATGATGCACGGGCGAGTCACTGCCCCTTCGTGTTGACTTCATTCACAGGGTGGAGTTCGAAGAGGTGTCCGGGCATCGGGTTCTTATCAAGAGGGGACCGGGAAATCGGGGTCCTTCGGAATGTGGAACCACCCACGAGGCCACGTCTGGAATGTCGTCGTGAGACCGGCCTCATCCTGAGGTGCGACCGGAAGGCCGGGAACCCCTTCCAGACAAAGCAGGGGAGTCGACCCTCCTGTCCAGATCAGGAGGGTAGAAGGGGCTCAGAGGAAGTGGTGCGGGAAAACCTCGGTGTTCCTCTCGAGGGAGACCAGGATGTCGGGGCACTTTGTGGGTCGCATCAAGGGTGCCAAGTACCGTTTCGACCTCCAATACCTAACGTGGGACTTCTCCTGAGACACTGTAGCGGGAAAGGGCTTCATCTTGCGATGACGTGGGAACCACGTGGATTTTCTCGAGTTGCAGCGGGATTCTCGAGTTACGACGGGGAATTCAGGATGCCTCTTGTGTTGGCCCAGGGAAGTCCAATCTTCCATTCGAGTTGCGAAGGAAAGCTGGGGATTGCTCTCGAGTGACTGCAGGGCCAATAGAACTCATCTAGGCTTGTGTCCAGAAGCCAGTGTTCCTCTCCAGGGGCGACAGGGATCTCGGGGTTGCATTCCAGACACACCCGGGGAGACAGGCATCCATCTCGAGTGGAAGCAAAGAACCCCGCTCTGCTCTCGAGTCGCGACGGGTATCTCTTGGAGCTCACTGGGTGGACTAAAGGGAGTCAAGCCTCCTGAGGCTTTTGGAGAGAGGTCGCGAGATTGGTCTCTAGGCCATGCAGGAGACGAAGGCCCTCATCTCGCGATGACGGGGGAGTCTTGGGGTTGTTCTCGAGCGGCGGCCCCAGTGTGCGCTTTCTCACGAGGTACGACGGCGAGGTCAGTGAGCCTCTCGTGGGGCGCCAGGGAAGTCGGGTCTCCATGCGAGTGGCGAGGGCGAGCGCGTCATTGCTCTCGAGCCATGGTAGCGTGCCGGGGACCAGCCCCGGCTGATCCAGGGTATTCGAAGGAGAGACGGCGTAGGCGAAGATCAGGAAACCACTGCTTAATTAAATGTTAATTAAGGATATAAAGAGTAATAGAATGAGGATAGCTCAGTGAGGAAATTCAGTGGCGAAAAGTGGCTGAATAATTCAGCCAGAAGGTAAGAGAAAGAACGACATGGTGAGACCAAGTTTCGGTGAACAAGGCCCGCACTTTATTTTTCAAAGTAGTTTTTATACCTTAAGTTATGCATAGAGGATAATGGGGGAAGGGGTAGAGTCTTGCAGCAAACCAGGCTTTCTTCCTGCAAACTTATCATATGCAAAAGCTTAGGTGATTTGCATCATCTTCTGGCCCGGAGGCCTGTTAACATTTTAAGACCTTTTCTTCAGAAAACTTATTTTTCTCTAAAGGTGGTTGGTCAGGAGCCACCCTCCAAAAAAGCATTAGATAAAGTTGCATTCCTACAGAGCAAAGGTGTGGTGGGCTATAACAAGAAAAAGAATTAACTCAAGGGTCCCAGGTTACAAACATTAAAGCTACTACTTACACCAATTATATTAATCAATACACTGCCAGGGACACAGCAGGTAAGGGATATGGAAACTTAGCAGCAAACAATGGCCCAACAAGTGAAAAACCATTCACCAATACAATTTCTAATCAATCTTGTAACTACTCAAAAGAATTTGTGTTTAGACAGTTTAGAACATCTCCTGCCTCTCACAGTTGGGAGGCTCTGAACAATCACATGTGGCCGGAAAAACCTGTTCAGGCAGGCTAGAGGATTTCCAAAGGAGTTTGTAGGTTAAACACTGTCACACCCAGGAATTATTAACTGGAACTGTAAGCTAACTCTTTTTCAGAGAGAGGTAGTGGGGGAGAGCCCCCGTAAAGTCAGAGGTTTAGGTGCAAGCACAAGCAGAAAGTAGGCAGACTCTGGTTTTGGGGGTATATGCTCGAGAATTTCCAGGGGGACTCCTGAAGCTCGATCCCGCCTTTGCGTATGCCGAGCCTCCTTCCTCATGACCTTTGTCATGGGCGGAGTTCCTCACTGGCTCCCAGCAGTGATAGAATTCCAGTGCAGCTATTCCAGATCCTGAATGATGATGCTGTGGAAAGTGCTGCACTCAATATGCAATATGCAATATGCACTCAATATGCAATATGCCGGCTCACGGCAGTAGGGGAATCTGGCCTCGAGACGTGTTGAAGAAGGTCTCTCGAGGTCTTTCTCGGGTTGAGGCAGGACACCCTGGGGTCCCTCGACTTGTGCAGGTGACCTCAGGGGGCTTCTCATGGTGGCTCTGAGAAGTCAGGGAAACTGGAGGTGGGAGGGGCCTCTCGGCACTCCACTGGGTTTGGTGCATTGGAAGAGGGCCTCATCTCCAGTTGAGGCAGGAACCTCAGGGTTCCTCTGACTTCAGACTCCGACCGCAAGGTCCCTGCAGACTTGGGACAGGAGAGTCAGGCCTCGTCTTGGGTTGAGGCATGGAACTCCGCTTGCCTCTCGAGGTGTTCCCGGGGAGACAGGCCACTTGTCGAGCGGTATTTGGAACCTGGGGGTCTTTTCCCGACGATGCACGGGCGAGTCACTGCCCCTTCGTGTTGACTTCATTCACAGGGTGGAGTTCGAAGAGGTGTCCGGGCATCGGGTTCTTATCAAGAGGGGACCGGGAAATCGGGGTCCTTCGGAATGTGGAACCACCCACGAGGCCACGTCTGGAATGTCGTCGTGAGACCGGCCTCATCCTGAGGTGCGACCGGAAGGCCGGGAACCCCTTCCAGACAAAGCAGGGGAGTCGACCCTCCTGTCCAGATCAGGAGGGTAGAAGAGGCTCAGAGGAAGTGTTGCCAGAAAACTTCGGTGTTCCTCTCGAGGGAGACCGGGATGTCGGGGCACTTTGTGGGTCGCATCAAGGGTGACAAGTACCGTTTCGAACTCCAATTCCTAAAGTGGGACTTCTCCTGAGACGCTGTAGCGGCACAGGGCTACATCTTGCGATGACGGGGGAACCACGTGGTTTTTCTCGAGGTGTAGCAGGATTCTCGAATTACGACGGGGAATTCAGGATGCTTCTTGTGTAGGCCCAGGGAAGTCCAATCTTCCATTCGAGTTGCGAAGGAAAGCTGGGGATTTCTCTCGAGTGACTGCAGGGCCAATAGACCTCATCTAGGCTTGTGTCCAGAAGCCAGTGTTCCTCTCCAGGGGCGACAGGGATCTCGGGGTTGCATTCCAGACACACCCGGGAGACAGGCATCCATCTCGAGTGGAAGCAAAGAGCCCCGCTCTGCTCTCGAGTCGCGACGGGTATCTCTTGGAGCTCACTGGGTGGACTAAAGGGAGTCAAGCCTCCTGAGGCTTTTGGAGAGAGGTCGCGAGATTGGTCTCTAGGCCATGCAGGAGACGAAGGCCCTCATCTCGCGATGACGGGGGAGTCTTGGGGTTGTTCTCGAGCGGCGGCCCCAGTGTGCGCTTTCTCACGAAGTACGACGGCGAGGTCAGTGAGCCTCTCGTGGGGCGCCAGGGAAGTCGGGTCTCCATGCGAGTGGCGAGGGCGAGCGCGTCATTGCTCTCGAGCCATGGTAGCGTGCCGGGGACCAGCCCCGGCTGATCCAGAGTATTCGAAGGAGAGACGGCGTAGGCGAAGATCAGGAAACCACTGCTTAATTAAATGTTAATTAAGGATATAAAGAGTAATAGAATGAGGATAGCTCAGTGAGGAAATTCAGTGGCGAAAAGAGGCTGAATAATTCAGCCAGAAGGTAAGAGAAAGAACGACATGGTGAGACCAAGTTTCGGTGAACAAGGCCCGCACTTTATTTTTCAAAGTAGTTTTTATACCTTAAGTTATGCATAGAGGATAATGGGGGAAGGGGTAGAGTCTTGCAGCAAACCAGGCTTTCTTCCTGCAAACTTATCATATGCAAAGGCTTAGGTGATTTGCATCATCTTCTGGCCCGGAGGCCTGTTAACATTTTAAGACCTTTTCTTCAGAAACCTTATTTTTCTCTAAAGGTGGTTGGTCAGGAGCCACCCTCCAAAAAGCATTAGATAAAGTTGCATTCCTACAGAGCAAAGGTGTGGTGGGCTATAACAAGAAAAAGAATTAACTCAAGGGTCCCAGGTTACAAACATTAAAGCTACTACTTACACCAATTATATTAATCAATACACTGCCAGGGACACAGCAGGTAAGGGATATGGAAACTTAGCAGCAAACAATGGCCCAACAAGTGAAAAACCATTCACCAATACAATTTCTAATCAATCTTGTAACTACTCAAAAGAATTTGTGTTTAGACAGTTTAGAACATCTCCTGCCTCTCACAGTTGGGAGGCTCTGAACAATCACATGTGGCCGGAAAAACCTATTCAGGCAGGCTAGAGGATTTCCAAAGGAGTTTGTAGGTTAAACACTGTCACACCCAGGAATTATTAACTGGAACTGTAAGCTAACTCTTTTTCAGAGAGAGGTAGTGGGGGAGAGCCCCCGTAAAGTCAGAGGTTTAGGTGCAAGCACAAGCAGAAAGTAGGCAGACTCTGGTTTTGGGGGTATATGCTCGGGAATTTCCAGGGGGACTCCTGAAGCTCGATCCCGCCTTTGCGTATGCCGAGCCTCCTTCCTCATGACCTTTGTCATGGGCGGAGTTCCTCACTGGCTCCCAGCAGTGATGGAATTCCAGTGGAGCTATTCCAGATCCTGAATGATGATGCTGTGGAAAGTGCTGCACTCAATATGCAATATGCAATATGCACTCAATATGCAATATGCCGGCTCACGGCAGTAGGGGAATCTGGCCTCGAGACGTGTTGAAGAAGGTCTCTCGAGGTCTTTCTCGGGTTGAGGCAGGACACCCTGGGGTCCCTCGACTTGTGCAGGTGACCTCAGGGGGCTTCTCATGGTGGCTCTGAGAAGTCAGGGAAACTGGAGGTGGGAGGGGCCTCTCGGCACTCCACTGGGTTTGGTGCATTGGAAGAGGGCCTCATCTCCAGTTGAGGCAGGAACCTCAGGGTTCCTCTGACTTCAGACTCCGACCGCAAGGTCCCTGCAGACTTGGGACAGGAGAGTCAGGCCTCGTCTTGGGTTGAGGCATGGAACTCCGCTTGCCTCTCGAGGTGTTCCCGGGCAGACAGGCCACTTGTCGAGCGGTATTTGGAACCTGGGGGTCTTTTCCCGACGATGCACGGGCGAGTCACTGCCCCTTCGTGTTGACTTCATTCACAGGGTGGAGTTCGAAGAGGTGTCCGGGCATCGGGTTCTTATCAAGAGGGGACCGGGAAATCGGGGTCCTTCGGAATGTGGAACCACCCACGAGGCCACGTCTGGAATGTCGTCGTGAGACCGGCCTCATCCTGAGGTGCGACCGGAAGGCCGGGAACCCCTTCCAGACAAAGCAGGGGAGTCGACCCTCCTGTCCAGATCAGGAGGGTAGAAGAGGCTCAGAGGAAGTGTTGCCAGAAAACTTCGGTGTTCCTCTCGAGGGAGACCGGGATGTCGGGGCACTTTGTGGGTCGCATCAAGGGTGACAAATACCGTTTCGAACTCCAATTCCTAAAGTGGGACTTCTCCTGAGACGCTGTGGCGGCACAGGGCTACATCTTCCGATGACGGGGGAACCACGTGGTTTTTCTCGAGGTGTAGCAGGATTCTCGAATTACGACGGGGAATTCAGGATGCTTCTTGTGTAGGCCCAGGGAAGTCCAATCTTCCATTCGAGTTGCGAAGGAAAGCTGGGGATTTCTCTCGAGTGACTGCAGGGCCAATAGACCTCATCTAGGCTTGTGTCCAGAAGCCAGTGTTCCTCTCCAGGGGCGACAGGGATCTCGGGGTTGCATTCCAGACACACCCGGGGAGACAGGCATCCATCTCGAGTGGAAGCAAAGAACCCCGCTCTGCTCTCGAGTCGCGACGGGTATCTCTTGGAGCTCACTGGGTGGACTAAAGGGAGTCAAGCCTCCTGAGGCTTTTGGAGAGAGGTCGCGAGATTGGTCTCTAGGCCATGCGGGAGACGAAGGACCTCATCTCGCGATGACGGGGGAGTCTTGGGGTTGTTCTCGAGCGGCGGCCCCAGTGTGCGCTTTCTCACGAGGTACGACGGCGAGGTCAGTGAGCCTCTCGTGGGGCGCCAGGGAAGTCGGGTCTCCATGCGAGTGGCGAGGGCGAGCGCGTCATTGCTCTCGAGCCATGGTAGCGTGCCGGGGACCAGCCCCGGCTGATCCAGGGTATTCGAAGGAGAGACGGCGTAGGCGAAGATCAGGAAACCACTGCTTAATTAAATGTTAATTAAGGATATAAAGAGTAATAGAATGAGGATAGCTCAGTGAGGAAATTCAGTGGCGAAAAGAGGCTGAATAATTCAGCCAGAAGGTAAGAGAAAGAACAACATGGTGAGACCAAGTTTCGGTGAACAAGGCCCGCACTTTATTTTTCAAAGTAGATTTTATACCTTAAGTTATGCATAGAGGATAATGGGGGAAGGGGTAGAGTCTTGCAGCAAACCAGGCTTTCTTCCTGCAAACTTATCATATGCAAAAGCTTAGGTGATTTGCATCATCTTCTGGCCCGGAGGCCTGTTAACATTTTAAGACCTTTTCTTCAGAAACCTTATTTTTCTCTAAAGGTGGTTGGTCAGGAGCCACCCTCCAAAAAAGCATTAGATAAAGTTGCATTCCTACAGAGCAAAGGTGTGGTGGGCTATAACAAGAAAAAGAATTAACTCAAGGGTCCCAGGTTACAAACATTAAAGCTACTACTTACACCAATTATATTAATCAATACACTGCCAGGGACACAGCAGGTAAGGGATATGGAAACTTAGCAGCAAACAATGGCCCAACAAGTGAAAAACCATTCACCAATACAATTTCTAATCAATCTTGTAACTACTCAAAAGAATTTGTGTTTAGACAGTTTAGAACATCTCCTGCCTCTCACAGTTGGGAGGCTCTGAACAATCACATGTGGCCGGAAAAACCTATTCAGGCAGGCTAGAGGATTTCCAAAGGAGTTTGTAGGTTAAACACTGTCACACCCAGGAATTATTAACTGGAACTGTAAGCTAACTCTTTTTCAGAGAGAGGTAGTGGGGGAGAGCCCCCCGTAAAGTCAGAGGTTTAGGTGCAAGCACAAGCAGAAAGTAGGCAGACTCTGGTTTTGGGGGTATATGCTCGAGAATTTCCAGGGGGACTCCTGAAGCTCGATCCCGCCTTTGCGTATGCCGAGCCTCCTTCCTCATGACCTTTGTCATGGGCGGAGTTCCTCACTGGCTCCCAGCAGTGATAGAATTCCAGGGGAGCTATTCCAGATCCTGAATGATGATGCTGTGGAAAGTGCTGCACTCAATATGCAATATGCAATATGCACTCAATATGCAATATGCCGGGCCACGGCAGTAGGGGAATCTGGCCTCGAGACGTGTTGAAGAAGGTCTCTCGAGGTCTTTCTCGGGTTGAGGCAGGACACCCTGGGGTCCCTCGACTTGTGCAGGTGACCTCAGGGGGCTTCTCATGGTGGCTCTGAGAAGTCAGGGAAACTGGAGGTGGGAGGGGCCTCTCGGCACTCCACTGGGTTTGGTGCATTGGAAGAGGGCCTCATCTCCAGTTGAGGCAGGAACCTCAGGGTTCCTCTGACTTCAGACTCCGACCGCAAGGTCCCTGCAGACTTGGGACAGGAGAGTCAGGCCTCGTCTTGGGTTGAGGCATGGAACTCCGCTTGCCTCTCGAGGTGTTCCCGGGGAGACAGGCCACTTGTCGAGCGGTATTTGGAACCTGGGGGTCTTTTCCCGACGATGCACGGGCGAGTCACTGCCCCTTCGTGTTGACTTCATTCACAGGGTGGAGTTCGAAGAGGTGTCCGGGCATCGGGTTCTTATCAAGAGGGGACCGGGAAATCGGGGTCCTTCGGAATGTGGAACCACCCACGGGGCCACGTCTGGAATGTCGTCGTGAGACCGGCCTCATCCTGAGGTGCGACCGGAAGGCCGGGAACCCCTTCCAGACAAAGCAGGGGAGTCGACCCTCCTGTCCAGATCAGGAGGGTAGAAGGGGCTCAGAGGAAGTGGTGCGGGAAAACCTCGGTGTTCCTCTTGAGGGAGACCGGGATGTCGGGGCACTTTGTGGGTCGCATCAAGGGTGCCAAGTACCGTTTCGACCTCCAATACCTAACGTGGGACTTCTCCTGAGACACTGTGGCGGGAAAGGGCTTCATCTTGCGATGACGGGGGAACCACGTGGATTTTCTCGAGTTGCAGCGGGATTCTCGAGTTACGACGGGGAATTCAGGATGCCTCTTGTGTTGGCCCAGGGCAGTCCAATCTTCCATTCGAGTTGCGAAGGAAAGCTGGGGATTGCTCTCGAGTGACTGCAGGGCCAATAGAACTCATCTAGGCTTGTGTCCAGAAGCCAATGTTCCTCTCCAGGGGCTAAAGGGATCTCGGGGTTGCATTCCAGACGCACCCGGGGAGACAGGCATCCATCTCGAGTGGGAGCAAAGAACCCCGCTCTGCTCTTGAGTCGCAACGGGTATCTCTTGGAGCTCACTGGGTGGACTAAAGGGAGTCAAGCCTCCTGAGGCGTTTGGAGAGAGGTCGAGAGACTGGTCTCTAGGCCATACAGGAGACGAAGGCCCTCAAGTCGCGATGACGGGGGAGGCTCGGGGTTGTTCTCGAGCGGCGGCCCCAGTGTGCGGTTTCTCGCGAGGTACGACGGCGAGGTCAGTGAGCCTCTCGTGGGGCGGCAAGGAAGTCGGGTCTCCATGCGAATGGCGAGGGGGAGCGCGTCTTTACTCTCAAGTCATAGTAGGGGAATCTGGCCTCGAGACGTGTTGAAGAAGGTCTCTCGAGGTCTTTCTCGGGTTGAGGCAGGACACCCTGGGGTCCCTCGACTTGTGCAGGTGACCTCAGGGGGCTTCTCATGGTGGCTCTGAGAAGTCAGGGAAACTGGAGGTGGGAGGGGCCTCTCGGCACTCCACTGGGTTTGGTGCATTGGAAGAGGGCCTCATCTCCAGTTGAGGCAGGAACCTCAGGGTTCCTCTGACTTCAGACTCCGACCGCAAGGTCCCTGCAGACTTGGGACAGGAGAGTCAGGCCTCGTCTTGGGTTGAGGCATGGAACTCCGCTTGCCTCTCGAGGTGTTCCCGGGGAGACAGGCCACTTGTCGAGCGGTATTTGGAACCTGGGGGTCTTTTCCCGACGATGCACGGGCGAGTCACTGCCCCTTCGTGTTGACTTCATTCACAGGGTGGAGTTCGAAGAGGTGTCCGGGCATCGGGTTCTTATCAAGAGGGGACCGGGAAATCGGGGTCCTTCGGAATGTGGAACCACCCACGAGGCCACGTCTGGAATGTCGTCGTGAGACCGGCCTCATCCTGAGGTGCGACCGGAAGGCCGGGAACCCCTTCCAGACAAAGCAGGGGAGTCGACCCTCCTGTCCAGATCAGGAGGGTAGAAGAGGCTCAGAGGAAGTGTTGCCAGAAAACTTCGGTGTTCCTCTCGAGGGAGACCGGGATGTCGGGGCACTTTGTGGGTCGCATCAAGGGTGACAAGTACCGTTTCGAACTCCAATTCCTAAAGTGGGACTTCTCCTGAGACGCTGTAGCGGCACAGGGCTACATCTTGCGATGACGGGGGAACCACGTGGTTTTTCTCGAGGTGTAGCAGGATTCTCGAATTACGACGGGGAATTCAGGATGCTTCTTGTGTAGGCCCAGGGAAGTCCAATCTTCCATTCGAGTTGCGAAGGAAAGCTGGGGATTGCTCTCGAGTGACTGCAGGGCCAATAGACCTCATCTAGGCTTGTGTCCAGAAGCCAGTGTTCCTCTCCAGGGGCGACAGGGATCTCGGGGTTGCATTCCAGACACACCCGGGGAGATAGGCATCCATCTCGAGTGGAAGCAAAGAACCCCGCTCTGCTCTCGAGTCGCGACGGGTATCTCTTGGAGCTCACTGGGTGGACTAAAGGGAGTCAAGCCTCCTGAGGCTTTTGGAGAGAAGTCGCGAGATTGGTCTCTAGGCCATGCAGGAGACGAAGGCCCTCATCTCGCGATGACGGGGGAGTCTTGGGGTTGTTCTCGAGCGGCGGCCCCAGTGTGCGCTTTCTCACGAGGTACGACGGCGAGGTCAGTGAGCCTCTCGTGGGGCGCCAGGGAAGTCGGGTCTCCATGCGAGTGGCGAGGGCGAGCGCGTCATTGCTCTCGAGCCATGGTAGCGTGCCGGGGACCAGCCCCGGCTGATCCAGGGTATTCGAAGGAGAGACGGCGTAGGCGAAGATCAGGAAACCACTGCTTAATTAAATGTTAATTAAGGATATAAAGAGTAATAGAATGAGGATAGCTCAGTGAGGAAATTCAGTGGCGAAAAGAGGCTGAATAATTCAGCCAGAAGGTAGGAGAAAGAACGACATGGTGAGACCAAGTTTCGGTGAACAAGGCCCGCACTTTATTTTTCAAAGTAGTTTTTATACCTTAAGTTATGCATAGAGGATAATGGGGGAAGGGGTAGAGTCTTGCAGCAAACCAGGCTTTCTTCCTGCAAACTTATCATATGCAAAAGCTTAGGTGATTTGCATCATCTTCTGGCCCGGAGGCCTGTTAACATTTTAAGACCTTTTCTTCAGAAAACTTATTTTTCTCTAAAGGTGGTTGGTCAGGAGCCACCCTCCAAAAAAGCATTAGATAAAGTTGCATTCCTACAGAGCAAAGGTGTGGTGGGCTATAACAAGAAAAAGAATTAACTCAAGGGTCCCAGGTTACAAACATTAAAGCTACTACTTACACCAATTATATTAATCAATACACTGCCAGGGACACAGCAGGTAAGGGATATGGAAACTTAGCAGCAAACAATGGCCCAACAAGTGAAAAACCATTCACCAATACAATTTCTAATCAATCTTGTAACTTCTCAAAAGAATTTGTGTTTAGACAGTTTAGAACATCTCCTGCCTCTCACAGTTGGGAGGCTCTGAACAATCACATGTGGCCGGAAAAACCTATTCAGGCAGGCTAGAGGATTTCCAAAGGAGTTTGTAGGTTAAACACTGTCACACCCAGGAATTATTAACTGGAACTGTAAGCTAACTCTTTTTCAGAGAGAGGTAGTGGGGGAGAGCCCCCGTAAAGTCAGAGGTTTAGGTGCAAGCACAAGCAGAAAGTAGGCAGACTCTGGTTTTGGGGGTATATGCTCGAGAATTTCCAGGGGGACTCCTGAAGCTCGATCCCGCCTTTGCGTATGCCGAACCTCCTTCCTCATGACCTTTGTCATGGGCGGAGTTCCTCACTGGCTCCCAGCAGTGATAGAATTCCAGTGGAGCTATTCCAGATCCTGAATGATGATGCTGTGGAAAGTGCTGCACTCAATATGCAATATGCAATATGCACTCAATATGCAATATGCCGGCTCACGGCAGTAGGGGAATCTGGCCTCGAGACGTGTTGAAGAAGGTCTCTCGAGGTCTTTCTCGGGTTGAGGCAGGACACCCTGGGGTCCCTCGACTTGTGCAGGTGACCTCAGGGGGCTTCTCATGGTGGCTCTGAGAAGTCAGGGAAACTGGAGGTGGGAGGGGCCTCTCGGCACTCCACTGGGTTTGGTGCATTGGAAGAGGGCCTCATCTCCAGTTGAGGCAGGAACCTCAGGGTTCCTCTGACTTCAGACTCCGACCGCAAGGTCCCTGCAGACTTGGGACAGGAGAGTCAGGCCTCGTCTTGGGTTGAGGCATGGAACTCCGCTTGCCTCTCGAGGTGTTCCCGGGGAGACAGGCCACTTGTCGAGCGGTATTTGGAACCTGGGGGTCTTTTCCCGACGATGCACGGGCGAGTCACTGCCCCTTCGTGTTGACTTCATTCACAGGGTGGAGTTCGAAGAGGTGTCCGGGCATCGGGTTCTTATCAAGAGGGGACCGGGAAATCGGGGTCCTTCGGAATGTGGAACCACCCACGAGGCCACGTCTGGAATGTCGTCGTGAGACCGGCCTCATCCTGAGGTGCGACCGGAAGGCCGGGAACCCCTTCCAGACAAAGCAGGGGAGTCGACCCTCCTGTCCAGATCAGGAGGGTAGAAGGGGCTCAGAGGAAGTGGTGCGGGAAAACCTCAGTGTTCCTCTTGAGGGAGACCGGGATGTCGAGGCAATTTGTGGGTCGCATCAAGGGTGCCAAGTACCGTTTCGACCTCCAATACCTAACGTGGGACTTCTCCTGAGACACTGTAGCGGGAAAGGGCTTCATCTTGCGATGACGGGGGAACCACGTGGATTTTCTCGAGTTGCAGCGGGATTCTCGAGTTACGACAGGGAATTCAGGATGCCTCTTGTGTTGGCCCAGGGAAGTCCAATCTTCCATTCAAGTTGCGAAGGAAAGCTGGGGATTGCTCTCGAGTGACTGCAGGGCCAATAGAACTCATCTAGGCTTGTGTCCAGAAGCCAATGTTCCTCTCCAGGGGCGAAAGGGATCTCAGGGTTGCATTCCAGACGCACCCGGGGAGACAGGCATCCATCTCGAGTGGGAGCAAAGAACCCCGCTCTGCTCTTGAGTCGCGACGGGTATCTCTTGGAGCTCACTGGGTGGACTAAAGGGAGTCAAGCCTCCTGAGGCGTTTGGAGAGAGGTCGAGAGACTGGTCTCTAGGCCATACAGGAGACGAAGGCCCTCAAGTCGCGATGACGGGGGAGGCTCGGGGTTGTTCTCGAGCGGCGGCCCCAGTGTGCGGTTTCTCGCGAGGTACGACGGCGAGGTCAGTGAGCCTCTCGTGGGGCGGCAAGGAACTCGGGTCTCCATGCGAATGGCGAGGGGGAGCGCGTCTTTACTCTCAAGTCATAGTAGGGGAATCTGGCCTCGAGACGTGTTGAAGAAGGTCTCTCGAGGTCTTTCTCGGGTTGAGGCAGGACACCCTGGGGTCCCTCGACTTGTGCAGGTGACCTCAGGGGGCTTCTCATGGTGGCTCTGAGAAGTCAGGGAAACTGGAGGTGGGAGGGGCCTCTCGGCACTCCACTGGGTTTGGTGCATTGGAAGAGGGCCTCATCTCCAGTTGAGGCAGGAACCTCAGGGTTCCTCTGACTTCAGACTCCGACCGCAAGGTCCCTGCAGACTTGGGACAGGAGAGTCAGGCCTCGTCTTGGGTTGAGGCATGGAACTCCGCTTGCCTCTCGAGGTGTTCCCGGGGAGACAGGCCACTTGTCGAGCGGTATTTGGAACCTGGGGGTCTTTTCCCGACGATGCACGGGCGA
This sequence comes from Bos javanicus, assembly GCF_032452875.1. Lineage (NCBI taxonomy): Eukaryota > Metazoa > Chordata > Mammalia > Artiodactyla > Bovidae > Bos > Bos javanicus. The sequence continues at coordinate 155,791 of NW_026894117.1, read as the reverse complement.
GTCACTGCCCCTTCGTGATGACTTCATTCACAGGGTGGAGTTCGAAGAGGTGTCCGGGCATCGGGTTCTTATCAAGAGGGGACCGGGAAATCGGGGTCCTTCGGAATGTGGAACCACCCACGAGGCCACGTCTGGAATGTCGTCGTGAGACCGGCCTCATCCTGAGGTGCGACCGGAAGGCCGGGAACCCCTTCCAGACAAAGCAGGGGAGTCGACCCTCCTGTCCAGATCAGGAGGGTAGAAGAGGCTCAGAGGAAGTGTTGCCAGAAAACTTCGGTGTTCCTCTCGAGGGAGACCGGGATGTCGGGGCACTTTGTGGGTCGCATCAAGGGTGACAAGTACCGTTTCGAACTCCAATTCCTAAAGTGGGACTTCTCCTGAGACGCTGTAGCGGCACAGGGCTACATCTTGCGATGACGGGGGAACCACGTGGTTTTTCTCGAGGTGTTGCAGGATTCTCGAATTACGACGGGGAATTCAGGATGCTTCTTGTGTAGGCCCAGGGAAGTCCAATCTTCCATTCGAGTTGCGAAGGAAAGCTGGGGATTTCTCTCGAGTGACTGCAGGGCCAATAGACCTCATCTAGGCTTGTGTCCAGAAGCCAGTGTTCCTCTCCAGGGGCGACAGGGATCTCGGGGTTGCATTCCAGACACACCCGGGGAGACAGGCATCCATCTCGAGTGGAAGCAAAGAACCCCGCTCTGCTCTCGAGTCGCGACGGGTATCTCTTGGAGCTCACTGGGTGGACTAAAGGGAGTCAAGCCTCCTGAGGCTTTTGGAGAGAGGTCGCGAGATTGGTCTCTAGGCCATGCAGGAGACGAAGGCCCTCATCTCGCGATGACGGGGGAGTCTTGGGGTTGTTCTCGAGCGGCGGCCCCAGTGTGCGCTTTCTCACGAGGTACGACGGCGAGGTCAGTGAGCCTCTCGTGGGGCGCCAGGGAAGTCGGGTCTCCATGCGAGTGGCGAGGGCGAGCGCGTCATTGCTCTCGAGCCATGGTAGCGTGCCGGGGACCAGCCCCGGCTGATCCAGGGTATTCGAAGGAGAGACGGCGTAGGCGAAGATCAGGAAACCACTGCTTAATTAAATGTTAATTAAGGATATAAAGAGTAATAGAATGAGGATAGCTCAGTGAGGAAATTCAGTGGCGAAAAGAGGCTGAATAATTCAGCCAGAAGGTAAGAGAAAGAACGACATGGTGAGACCAAGTTTCGGTGAACAAGGCCAGCACTTTATTTTTCAAAGTAGTTTTTATACCTTAAGTTATGCATAGAGGATAATGGGGGAAGGGGTAGAGTCTTGCAGCAAACCAGGCTTTCTTCCTGCAAACTTATCATATGCAAAAGCTTAGGTGATTTGCATCATCTTCTGGCCCGGAGGCCTGTTAACATTTTAAGACCTTTTCTTCAGAAACCTTATTTTTCTCTAAAGGTGGTTGGTCAGGAGCCACCCTCCAAAAAAGCATTAGATAAAGTTGCATTCCTACAGAGCAAAGGTGTGGTGGGCTATAACAAGAAAAAGAATTAACTCAAGGGTCCCAGGTTACAAACATTAAAGCTACTACTTACACCAATTATATTAATCAATACACTGCCAGGGACACAGCAGGTAAGGGATATGGAAACTTAGCAGCAAACAATGGCCCAACAAGTGAAAAACCATTCACCAATACAATTTCTAATCAATCTTGTAACTACTCAAAAGAATTTGTGTTTAGACAGTTTAGAACATCTCCTGCCTCTCACAGTTGGGAGGCTCTGAACAATCACATGTGGCCGGAAAAACCTATTCAGGCAGGCTAGAGGATTTCCAAAGGAGTTTGTAGGTTAAACACTGTCACACCCAGGAATTATTAACTGGAACTGTAAGCTAACTCTTTTTCAGAGAGAGGTAGTGGGGGAGAGCCCCCGTAAAGTCAGAGGTTTAGGTGCAAGCACAAGCAGAAAGTAGGCAGACTCTGGTTTTGGGGGTATATGCTCGAGAATTTCCAGGGGGACTCCTGAAGCTCGATCCCGCCTTTGCGTATGCCGAGCCTTCTTCCTCATGACCTTTGTCATGGGCGGAGTTCCTCACTGGCTCCCAGCAGTGATAGAATTCCAGGGGAGCTATTCCAGATCCTGAATGATGATGCTGTGGAAAGTGCTGCACTCAATATGCAATATGCAATATGCACTCAATATGCAATATGCCGGCTCACGGCAGTAGGGGAATCTGGCCTCGAGACGTGTTGAAGAAGGTCTCTCGAGGTCTTTCTCGGGTTGAGGCAGGACACCCTGGGGTCCCTCGACTTGTGCAGGTGACCTCAGGGGGCTTCTCATGGTGGCTCTGAGAAGTCAGGGAAACTGGAGGTGGGAGGGGCCTCTCGGCACTCCACTGGGTTTGGTGCATTGGAAGAGGGCCTCATCTCCAGTTGAGGCAGGAACCTCAGGGTTCCTCTGACTTCAGACTCCGACCGCAAGGTCCCTGCAGACTTGGGACAGGAGAGTCAGGCCTCGTCTTGGGTTGAGGCATGGAACTCCGCTTGCCTCTCGAGGTGTTCCCGGGGAGACAGGCCACTTGTCGGGCGGTATTTGGAACCTGGGGGTCTTTTCCCGACGATGCACGGGCGAGTCACTGCCCCTTCGTGTTGACTTCATTCACAGGGTGGAGTTCGAAGAGGTGTCCGGGCATCGGGTTCTTATCAAGAGGGGACCGGGAAATCGGGGTCCTTCGGAATGTGGAACCACCCACGAGGCCACGTCTGGAATGTCGTCGTGAGACCGGCCTCATCCTGAGGTGCGACCGGAAGGCCGGGAACCCCTTCCAGACAAAGCAGGGGAGTCGACCCTCCTGTCCAGATCAGGAGGGTAGAAGGGGCTCAGAGGAAGTGGTGCGGGAAAACCTCGGTGTTCCTCTTGAGGGAGACCGGGATGTCGGGGCACTTTGTGGGTCGCATCAAGGGTGCCAAGTACCGTTTCGACCTCCAATACCTAACGTGGGACATCTCCTGAGACACTGTAGCGGGAAAGGGCTTCATCTTGCGATGACGGGGGAACCACGTGGATTTTCTCGAGTTGCAGCGGGATTCTCGAGTTACGACGGGGAATTCAGGATGCCTCTTGTGTTGGCCCAGGGAAGTCCAATCTTCCATTCGAGTTGCGAAGGAAAGCTGGGGATTGCTCTCGAGTGACTGCAGGGCCAATAGAACTCATCTAGGCTTGTGTCCAGAAGCCAATGTTCCTCTCCAGGGGCGACAGGGATCTCGGGGTTGCATTCCAGACGCACCCGGGGAGACAGGCATCCATCTCGAGTGGAAGCAAAGAACCCCGCTCTGCTCTTGAGTCGCGACGGGTATCTCTTGGAGCTCACTGGGTGGACTAAAGGGAGTCAAGCCTCCTGAGGCGTTTGGAGAGAGGTTGAGAGACTGGTCTCTAGGCCATACAGGAGACGAAGGCCCTCAAGTCGCGATGACGGGGGAGGCTCGGGGTTGTTCTCGAGCGGCGGCCCCAGTGTGCGGTTTCTCGCGAGGTACGACGGCGAGGTCAGTGAGCCTCTCGTGGGGCGGCAAGGAAGTCGGGTCTCCATGCGAATGGCGAGGGGGAGCGCGTCTTTACTCTCAAGTCATAGTAGGGGAATCTGGCCTCGAGACGTGTTGAAGAAGGTCTCTCGAGGTCTTTCTCGGGTTGAGGCAGGACACCCTGGGGTCCCTCGACTTGTGCAGGTGACCTCAGGGGGCTTCTCATGGTGGCTCTGAGAAGTCAGGGAAACTGGAGGTGGGAGGGGCCTCTCGGCACTCCACTGGGTTTGGTGCATTGGAAGAGGGCCTCATCTCCAGTTGAGGCAGGAACCTCAGGGTTCCTCTGACTTCAGACTCCGACCGCAAGGTCCCTGCAGACTTGGGACAGGAGAGTCAGGCCTCGTCTTGGGTTGAGGCATGGAACTCCGCTTGCCTCTCGAGGTGTTCCCGGGGAGACAGGCCACTTGTCGAGCGGTATTTGGAACCTGGGGGTCTTTTCCCGACGATGCACGGGCGAGTCACTGCCCCTTCGTGTTGACTTCATTCACAGGGTGGAGTTCGAAGAGGTGTCCGGGCATCGGGTTCTTATCAAGAGGGGACCGGGAAATCGGGGTCCTTCGGAATGTGGAACCACCCACGAGGCCACGTCTGGAATGTCGTCGTGAGACCGGCCTCATCCTGAGGTGCGACCGGAAGGCCGGGAACCCCTTCCAGACAAAGCAGGGGAGTCGACCCTCCTGTCCAGATCAGGAGGGTAGAAGAGGCTCAGAGGAAGTGTTGCCAGAAAACTTCGGTGTTCCTCTCGAGGGAGACCGGGATGTCGGGGCACTTTGTGGGTCGCATCAAGGGTGACAAGTGCCGTTTCGAACTCCAATTCCTAAAGTGGGACTTCTCCTGAGACGCTGTAGCGGCACAGGGCTACATCTTGCGATGACGGGGGAACCACGTGGTTTTTCTCGAGGTGTAGCAGGATTCTCGAATTACGACGGGGAATTCAGGATGCTTCTTGTGTAGGCCCAGGGAAGTCCAATCTTCCATTCGAGTTGCGAAGGAAAGCTGGGGATTGCTCTCGAGTGACTGCAGGGCCAATAGACCTCATCTAGGCTTGTGTCCAGAAGCCAGTGTTCCTCTCCAGGGGCGACAGGGATCTCGGGGTTGCATTCCAGACACACCCGGGGAGACAGGCATCCATCTCGAGTGGAAGCAAAGAACCCCGCTCTGCTCTCGAGTCGCGACGGGTATCTCTTGGAGCTCACTGGGTGGACTAAAGGGAGTCAAGCCTCCTGAGGATTTTGGAGAGAGGTCGCGAGATTGGTCTCTAGGCCATGCAGGAGACGAAGGCCCTCATCTCGCGATGACGGGGGAGTCTTGGGGTTGTTCTCGAGCGGCGGCCCCAGTGTGCGCTTTCTCACGAGGTACGACGGCGAGGTCAGTGAGCCTCTCGTGGGGCGCCAGGGAAGTCGGGTCTCCATGCGAGTGGCGAGGGCGAGCGCGTCATTGCTCTCGAGCCATGGTAGCGTGCCGGGGACCAGCCCCGGCTGATCCAGGGTATTCGAAGGAGAGACGGCGTAGGCGAAGATCAGGAAACCACTGCTTAATTAAATGTTAATTAAGGATATAAAGAGTAATAGAATGAGGATAGCTCAGTGAGGAAATTCAGTGGCGAAAAGAGGCTGAATAATTCAGCCAGAAGGTAAGAGAAAGAACGACATGGTGAGACCAAGTTTCGGTGAACAAGGCCCGCACTTTATTTTTCAAAGTAGTTTTTATACCTTAAGTTATGCATAGAGGATAATGGGGGAAGGGGTAGAGTCTTGCAGCAAACCAGGCTTTCTTCCTGCAAACTTATCATATGCAAAAGCTTAGGTGATTTGCATCATCTTCTGGCCCGGAGGCCTGTTAACATTTTAAGACCTTTTCTTCAGAAACCTTATTTTTCTCTAAAGGTGGTTGGTCAGGAGCCACCCTCCAAAAAAGCATTAGATAAAGTTGCATTCCTACAGAGCAAAGGTGTGGTGGGCTATAACAAGAAAAAGAATTAACTCAAGGGTCCCAGGTTACAAACATTAAAGCTACTACTTACACCAATTATATTAATCAATACACTGCCAGGGACACAGCAGGTAAGGGATATGGAAACTTAGCAGCAAACAATGGCCCAACAAGTGAAAAACCATTCACCAATACAATTTCTAATCAATCTTGTAACTACTCAAAAGAATTTGTGTTTAGACAGTTTAGAACATCTCCTGCCTCTCACAGTTGGGAGGCTCTGAACAATCACATGTGGCCGGAAAAACCTATTCAGGCAGGCTAGAGGATTTCCAAAGGAGTTTGTAGGTTAAACACTGTCACACCCAGGAATTATTAACTGGAACTGTAAGCTAACTCTTTTTCAGAGAGAGGTAGTGGGGGAGAGCCCCCGTAAAGTCAGAGGTTTAGGTGCAAGCACAAGCAGAAAGTAGGCAGACTCTGGTTTTGGGGGTATATGCTCGAGAATTTCCAGGGGGACTCCTGAAGCTCGATCCCGCCTTTGCGCATGCCGAGCCTCCTTCCTCATGACCTTTGTCATGGGCGGAGTTCCTCACTGGCTCCCAGCAGTGATAGAATTCCAGTGGAGCTATTCCAGATCCTGAATGATGATGCTGTGGAAAGTGCTGCACTCAATATGCAATATGCAATATGCACTCAATATGCAATATGCCGGCTCACGGCAGTAGGGGAATCTGGCCTCGAGACGTGTTGAAGAAGGTCTCTCGAGGTCTTTCTCGGGTTGAGGCAGGACACCCTGGGGTCCCTCGACTTGTGCAGGTGACCTCAGGGGGCTTCTCATGGTGGCTCTGAGAAGTCAGGGAAACTGGAGGTGGGAGGGGCCTCTCGGCACTCCACTGGGTTTGGTGCATTGGAAGAGGGCCTCATCTCCAGTTGAGGCAGGAACCTCAGGGTTCCTCTGACTTCAGACTCCGACCGCAAGGTCCCTGCAGACTTGGGACAGGAGGGTCAGGCCTCGTCTTGGGTTGAGGCATGGAACTCCGCTTGCCTCTCGAGGTGTTCCCGGGGAGACAGGCCACTTGTCGAGCAGTATTTGGAACCTGGGGGTCTTTTCCCGACGATGCACGGGCGAGTCACTGCCCCTTCGTGTTGACTTCATTCACAGGGTGGAGTTCGAAGAGGTGTCCGGGCATCGGGTTCTTATCAAGAGGGGACCGGGAAATCGGGGTCCTTCGGAATGTGGAACCACCCACGAGGCCACGTCTGGAATGTCGTCGTGAGACCGGCCTCATCCTGAGGTGCGACCGGAAGGCCGGGAACCCCTTCCAGACAAAGCAGGGGAGTCGGCCCTCCTGTCCAGATCAGGAGGGTAGAAGAGGCTCAGAGGAAGTGTTGCCAGAAAACTTCGGTGTTCCTCTCGAGGGAGACCGGGATGTCGGGGCACTTTGTGGGTCGCATCAAGGGTGACAAGTACCGTTTCGAACTCCAATTCCTAAAGTGGGACTTCTCCTGAGACGCTGTAGCGGCACAGGGCTACATCTTGCGATGACGGGGGAACCACGTGGTTTTTCTCGAGGTGTAGCAGGATTCTCGAATTACGACGGGGAATTCAGGATGCTTCTTGTGTAGGCCCAGGGAAGTCCAATCTTCCATTCGAGTTGCGAAGGAAAGCTGGGGATTGCTCTCGAGTGACTGCAGGGCCAATAGACCTCATCTAGGCTTGTGTCCAGAAGCCAGTGTTCCTCTCCAGGGGCGACAGGGATCTCGGGGTTGCATTCCAGACACACCCGGGGAGACAGGCATCCATCTCGAGTGGAAGCAAAGAACCCCGCTCTGCTCTCGAGTCGCGACGGGTATCTCTTGGAGCTCACTGGGTGGACTAAAGGGAGTCAAGCCTCCTGAGGCTTTTGGAGAGAGGTCGCGAGATTGGTCTCTAGGCCATGCAGGAGACGAAGGCCCTCATCTCGCGATGACGGGGGAGTCTTGGGGTTGTTCTCGAGCGGCGGCCCCAGTGTGCGCTTTCTCACGAGGTACGACGGCGAGGTCAGTGAGCCTCTCGTGGGGCGCCAGGGAAGTCGGGTCTCCATGCGAGTGGCGAGGGCGAGCGCGTCATTGCTCTCGAGCCATGGTAGCGTGCCGGGGACCAGCCCCGGCTGATCCAGGGTATTCGAAGGAGAGACGGCGTAGGCGAAGATCAGGAAACCACTGCTTAATTAAATGTTAATTAAGGATATAAAGAGTAATAGAATGAGGATAGCTCAGTGAGGAAATTCAGTGGCGAAAAGAGGCTGAATAATTCAGCCAGAAGGTAAGAGAAAGAACGACATGGTGAGACCAAGTTTCGGTGAACAAGGCCCGCACTTTATTTTTCAAAGTAGTTTTTATACCTTAAGTTATGCATAGAGGATAATGGGGGAAGGGGTAGAGTCTTGCAGCAAACCAGGCTTTCTTCCTGCAAACTTATCATATGCAAAAGCTTAGGTGATTTGCATCATCTTCTGGCCCGGAGGCCTGTTAACATTTTAAGACCTTTTCTTCAGAAACCTTATTTTTCTCTAAAGGTGGTTGGTCAGGAGCCACCCTCCAAAAAAGCATTAGATAAAGTTGCATTCCTACAGAGCAAAGGTGTGGTGGGCTATAACAAGAAAAAGAATTAACTCAAGGGTCCCAGGTTACAAACATTAAAGCTACTACTTACACCAATTATATTAATCAATACACTGCCAGGGACACAGCAGGTAAGGGATATGGAAACTTAGCAGCAAACAATGGCCCAACAAGTGAAAAACCATTCACCAATACAATTTCTAATCAATCTTGTAACTACTCAAAAGAATTTGTGTTTAGACAGTTTAGAACATCTCCTGCCTCTCACAGTTGGGAGGCTCTGAACAATCACATGTGGCCGGAAAAACCTATTCAGGCAGGCTAGAGGATTTCCAAAGGAGTTTGTAGGTTAAACACTGTCACACCCAGGAATTATTAACTGGAACTGTAAGCTAACTCTTTTTCAGAGAGAGGTAGTGGGGGAGAGCCCCCGTAAAGTCAGAGGTTTAGGTGCAAGCACAAGCAGAAAGTAGGCAGACTCTGGTTTTGGGGGTATATGCTCGAGAATTTCCAGGGGGACTCCTGAAGCTCGATCCCGCCTTTGCGTATGCCGAGCCTCCTTCCTCATGACCTTTGTCATGGGCGGAGTTCCTCACTGGCTCCCAGCAGTGATAGAATTCCAGTGGAGCTATTCCAGATCCTGAATGATGATGCTGTGGAAAGTGCTGCACTCAATATGCAATATGCAATATGCACTCAATATACAATATGCCGGCTCACGGCAGTAGGGGAATCTGGCCTCGAGACGTGTTGAAGAAGGTCTCTCGAGGTCTTTCTCGGGTTGAGGCAGGACACCCTGGGGTCCCTCGACTTGTGCAGGTGACCTCAGGGGGCTTCTCATGGTGGCTCTGAGAAGTCAGGGAAACTGGAGGTGGGAGGGGCCTCTCGGCACTCCACTGGGTTTGGTGCATTGGAAGAGGGCCTCATCTCCAGTTGAGGCAGGAACCTCAGGGTTCCTCTGACTTCAGACTCCGACCGCAAGGTCCCTGCAGACTTGGGACAGGAGAGTCAGGCCTCGTCTTGGGTTGAGGCATGGAACTCCGCTTGCCTCTCGAGGTGTTCCCGGGGAGACAGGCCACTTGTCGAGCGGTATTTGGAACCTGGGGGTCTTTTCCCGACGATGCACGGGCGAGTCACTGCCCCTTCGTGTTGACTTCATTCACAGGGTGGAGTTCGAAGAGGTGTCCGGGCATCGGGTTCTTATCAAGAGGGGACCGGGAAATCGGGGTCCTTCGGAATGTGGAACCACCCACGAGGCCACGTCTGGAATGTCGTCGTGAGACCGGCCTCATCCTGAGGTGCGACCGGAAGGCCGGGAACCCCTTCCAGACAAAGCAGGGGAGTCGACCCTCCTGTCCAGATCAGGAGGGTAGAAGAGGCTCAGAGGAAGTGTTGCCAGAAAACTTCGGTGTTCCTCTCGAGGGAGACCGGGATGTCGGGGCACTTTGTGGGTCGCATCAAGGGTGACAAGTACCGTTTCGAACTCCAATTCCTAAAGTGGGACTTCTCCTGAGATGCTGTAGCGGCACATGGCTACATCTTGCGATGACGGGGGAACCACGTGGTTTTTCTCGAGGTGTAGCAGGATTCTCGAATTACGACGGGGAATTCAGGATGCTTCTTGTGTAGGCCCAGGGAAGTCCAATCTTCCATTCGAGTTGCGAAGGAAAGCTGGGGATTGCTCTCGAGTGACTGCAGGGCCAATAGACCTCATCTAGGCTTGTGTCCAGAAGCCAGTGTTCCTCTCCAGGGGCGACAGGGATCTCGGGGTTGCATTCCAGACACACCCGGGGAGACAGGCATCCATCTCGAGTGGAAGCAAAGAACCCCGCTCTGCTCTCGAGTCGCGACGGGTATCTCTTGGAGCTCACTGGGTGGACTAAAGGGAGTCAAGCCTCCTGAGGCTTTTGGAGAGAGGTCGCGAGATTGGTCTCTAGGCCATGCAGGAGACGAAGGCCCTCATCTCGCGATGACGGGGGAGTCTCGGGGTTGTTCTCGAGCGGCGGCCCCAGTGTGCGCTTTCTCACGGGGTACGACGGCGAGGTCAGTGAGCCTCTCGTGGGGCGCCAGGGAAGTCGGGTCTCCATGGGAGTGGCGAGGTGGAGCGCGTCATTGCTCTCGAGCCATGGTAGCGTGCCGGGGACCAGCCCCGGCTGATCCAGGGTATTCGAAGGAGAGACGGCGTAGGCGAAGATCAGGAAACCACTGCTTAATTAAATGTTAATTAAGGATATAAAGAGTAATAGAATGAGGATAGCTCAGTGAGGAAATTCAGTGGCGAAAAGAGGCTGAATAATTCAGCCAGAAGGTAAGAGAAAGAACGACATGGTGAGACCAAGTTTCGGTGAACAAGGCCCGCACTTTATTTTTCAAAGTAGTTTTTATACCTTAAGTTATGCATAGAGGATAATGGGGGAAGGGGTAGAGTCTTGCAGCAAACCAGGCTTTCTTCCTGCAAACTTATCATATGCAAAAGCTTAGGTGATTTGCATCATCTTCTGGCCCGGAGGCCTGTTAACATTTTAAGACCTTTTCTTCAGAAACCTTATTTTTCTCTAAAGGTGGTTGGTCAGGAGCCACCCTCCAAAAAAGCATTAGATAAAGTTGCATTCCTACAGAGCAAAGGTGTGGTGGGCTATAACAAGAAAAAGAATTAACTCAAGGGTCCCAGGTTACAAACATTAAAGCTACTACTTACACCAATTATATTAATCAATACACTGCCAGGGACACAGCAGGTAAGGGATATGGAAACTTAGCAGCAAACAATGGCCCAACAAGTGAAAAACCATTCACCAATACAATTTCTAATCAATCTTGTAACTACTCAAAAGAATTTGTGTTTAGACAGTTTAGAACATCTCCTGCCTCTCACAGTTGGGAGGCTCTGAACAATCACATGTGGCCGGAAAAACCTATTCAGGCAGGCTAGAGGATTTCCAAAGGAGTTTGTAGGTTAAACACTGTCACACCCAGGAATTATTAACTGGAACTGTAAGCTAACTCTTTTTCAGAGAGAGGTAGTGGGGGAGAGCCCCCGTAAAGTCAGAGGTTTAGGTGCAAGCACAAGCAGAAAGTAGGCAGACTCTGGTTTTGGGGGTATATGCTCGAGAATTTCCAGGGGGACTCCTGAAGCTCGATCCCGCCTTTGCGTATGCCGAGCCTCCTTCCTCATGACCTTTGTCATGGGCGGAGTTCCTCACTGGCTCCCAGCAGTGATAGAATTCCAGTGGAGCTATTCCAGATCCTGAATGATGATGCTGTGGAAAGTGCTGCACTCAATATGCAATATGCAATATGCACTCAATATGCAATATGCCGGCTCACGGCAGTAGGGGAATCTGGCCTCGAGACGTGTTGAAGAAGGTCTCTCGAGGTCTTTCTCGGGTTGAGGCAGGACACCCTGGGGTCCCTCGACTTGTGCAGGTGACCTCAGGGGGCTTCTCATGGTGGCTCTGAGAAGTCAGGGAAACTGGAGGTGGGAGGGGCCTCTCGGCACTCCACTGGGTTTGGTGCATTGGAAGAGGGCCTCATCTCCAGTTGAGGCAGGAACCTCAGGGTTCCTCTGACTTCAGACTCCGACCGCAAGGTCCCTGCAGACTTGGGACAGGAGAGTCAGGCCTCGTCTTGGGTTGAGGCATGGAACTCCGCTTGCCTCTCGAGGTGTTCCCGGGGAGACAGGCCACTTGTCGAGCGGTATTTGGAACCTGGGGGTCTTTTCCCGACGATGCACGGGCGAGTCACTGCCCCTTCGTGTTGACTTCATTCACAGGGTGGAGTTCGAAGAGGTGTCCGGGCATCGGGTTCTTATCAAGAGGGGACCGGGAAATCGGGGTCCTTCGGAATGTGGAACCACCCACGAGGCCACGTCTGGAATGTCGTCGTGAGACCGGCCTCATCCTGAGGTGCGACCGGAAGGCCGGGAACCCCTTCCAGACAAAGCAGGGGAGTCGACCCTCCTGTCCAGATCAGGAGGGTAGAAGAGGCTCAGAGGAAGTGTTGCCAGAAAACTTCGGTGTTCCTCTCGAGGGAGACCGGGATGTCGGGGCACTTTGTGGGTCGCATCAAGGGTGACAAGTACCGTTTCGAACTCCAATTCCTAAAGTGGGACTTCTCCTGAGACGCTGTAGCGGCACAGGGCTACATCTTGCGATGACGGGGGAACCACGTGGTTTTTCTCGAGGTGTAGCAGGATTCTCGAATTACGACGGGGAATTCAGGATGCTTCTTGTGTAGGCCCAGGGAAGTCCAATCTTCCATTCGAGTTGCGAAGGAAAGCTGGGGATTTCTCTCGAGTGACTGCAGGGCCAATAGACCTCATCTAGGCTTGTGTCCAGAAGCCAGTGTTCCTCTCCAGGGGCGACAGGGATCTCGGGGTTGCATTCCAGACACACCCGGGGAGACAGGCATCCATCTCGAGTGGAAGCAAAGAACCCCGCTCTGCTCTCGAGTCGCGACGGGTATCTCTTGGAGCTCACTGGGTGGACTAAAGGGAGTCAAGCCTCCTGAGGCTTTTGGAGAGAGGTCGCGAGATTGGTCTCTAGGCCATGCAGGAGACGAAGGCCCTCATCTCGCGATGACGGGGGAGTCTTGGGGTTGTTCTCGAGCGGCGGCCCCAGTGTGCGCTTTCTCACGAGGTACGACGGCGAGGTCAGTGAGCCTCTCGTGGGGCGCCAGGGAAGTCGGGTCTCCATGCGAGTGGCGAGGGCGAGCGCGTCATTGCTCTCGAGCCATGGTAGCGTGCCGGGGACCAGCCCCGGCTGATCCAGGGTATTCGAAGGAGAGACGGCGTAGGCGAAGATCAGGAAACCACTGCTTAATTAAATGTTAATTAAGGATATAAAGAGTAATAGAATGAGGATAGCTCAGTGAGGAAATTCAGTGGCGAAAAGAGGCTGAATAATTCAGCCAGAAGGTAAGAGAAAGAACGACATGGTGAGACCAAGTTTCGGTGAACAAGGCCCGCACTTTATTTTTCAAAGTAGTTTTTATACCTTAAGTTATGCATAGAGGATAATGGGGGAAGGGGTAGAGTCTTGCAGCAAACCAGGCTTTCTTCCTGCAAACTTATCATATGCAAAAGCTTAGGTGATTTGCATCATCTTCTGGCCCGGAGGCCTGTTAACATTTTAAGACCTTTTCTTCAGAAAACTTATTTTTCTCTAAAGGTGGTTGGTCAGGAGCCACCCTCCAAAAAAGCATTAGATAAAGTTGCATTCCTACAGAGCAAAGGTGTGGTGGGCTATAACAAGAAAAAGAATTAACTCAAGGGTCCCAGGTTACAAACATTAAAGCTACTACTTACACCAATTATATTAATCAATACACTGCCAGGGACACAGCAGGTAAGGGATATGGAAACTTAGCAGCAAACAATGGCCCAACAAGTGAAAAACCATTCACCAATACAATTTCTAATCAATCTTGTAACTACTCAAAAGAATTTGTGTTTAGACAGTTTAGAACATCTCCTGCCTCTCACAGTTAGGAGGCTCTGAACAATCACATGTGGCCGGAAAAACCTATTCAGGCAGGCTAGAGGATTTCCAAAGGAGTTTGTAGGTTAAACACTGTCACACCCAGGAATTATTAACTGGAACTGTAAGCTAACTCTTTTTCAGAGAGAGGTAGTGGGGGAGAGCCCCCGTAAAGTCAGAGGTTTAGGTGCAAGCACAAGCAGAAAGTAGGCAGACTCTGGTTTTGGGGGTATATGCTCGAGAATTTCCAGGGGGACTCCTGAAGCTCGATCCCGCCTTTGCGTATGCCGAGCCTCCTTCCTCATGACCTTTGTCATGGGCGGAGTTCCTCACTGGCTCCCAGCAGTGATAGAATTCCAGTGGAGCTATTCCAGATCCTGAATGATGATGCTGTGGAAAGTGCTGCACTCAATATGCAATATGCAATATGCACTCAATATGCAATATGCCGGCTCACGGCAGTAGGGGAATCTGGCCTCGAGACGTGTTGAAGAAGGTCTCTCGAGGTCTTTCTCGGGTTGAGGCAGGACACCCTGGGGTCCCTCGACTTGTGCAGGTGACCTCAGGGGGCTTCTCATGGTGGCTCTGAGAAGTCAGGGAAACTGGAGGTGGGAGGGGCCTCTCGGCACTCCACTGGGTTTGGTGCATTGGAAGAGGGCCTCATCTCCAGTTGAGGCAGGAACCTCAGGGTTCCTCTGACTTCAGACTCCGACCGCAAGGTCCCTGCAGACTTGGGACAGGAGAGTCAGGCCTCGTCTTGGGTTGAGGCATGGAACTCCGCTTGCCTCTCGAGGTGTTCCCGGGGAGACAGGCCACTTGTCGAGCGGTATTTGGAACCTGGGGGTCTTTTCCCGACGATGCACGGGCGAGTCACTGCCCCTTCGTGTTGACTTCATTCACAGGGTGGAGTTCGAAGAGGTGTCCGGGCATCGGGTTCTTATCAAGAGGGGACCGGGAAATCGGGGTCCTTCGGAATGTGGAACCACCCACGAGGCCACGTCTGGAATGTCGTCGTGAGACCGGCCTCATCCTGAGGTGCGACCGGAAGGCCGGGAACCCCTTCCAGACAAAGCAGGGGAGTCGACCCTCCTGTCCAGATCAGGAGGGTAGAAGAGGCTCAGAGGAAGTGTTGCCAGAAAACTTCGGTGTTCCTCTCGAGGGAGACCGGGATGTCGGGGCACTTTGTGGGTCGCATCAAGGGTGACAAGTACCGTTTCGAACTCCAATTCCTAAAGTGGGACTTCTCCTGGGACGCTGTAGCGGCACAGGGCTACATCTTGCGATGACGGGGGAACCACGTGGTTTTTCTCGAGGTGTAGCAGGATTCTCGAATTACGGCGGGGAATTCAGGATGCTTCTTGTGTAGGCCCAGGGAAGTCCAATCTTCCATTCGAGTTGCGAAGGAAAGCTGGGGATTTCTCTCGAGTGACTGCAGGGCCAATAGACCTCATCTAGGCTTGTGTCCAGAAGCCAGTGTTCCTCTCCAGGGGCGACAGGGATCTCGGGGTTGCATTCCAGACACACCCGGGGAGACAGGCATCCATCTCGAGTGGAAGCAAAGAACCCCGCTCTGCTCTCGAGTCGCGACGGGTATCTCTTGGAGCTCACTGGGTGGACTAAAGGGAGTCAAGCCTCCTGAGGCTTTTGGAGAGAGGTCGCGAGATTGGTCTCTAGGCCATGCAGGAGACGAAGGCCCTCATCTCGCGATGACGGGGGAGTCTTGGGGTTGTTCTCGAGCGGCGGCCCCAGTGTGCGCTTTCTCACGAGGTACGACGGCGAGGTCAGTGAGCCTCTCGTGGGGCGCCAGGGAAGTCGGGTCTCCATGCGAGTGGCGAGGGCGAGCGCGTCATTGCTCTCGAGCCATGGTAGCGTGCCGGGGACCAGCCCCGGCTGATCCAGGGTATTCGAAGGAGAGACGGCGTAGGCGAAGATCAGGAAACCACTGCTTAATTAAATGTTAATTAAGGATATAAAGAGTAATAGAATGAGGATAGCTCAGTGAGGAAATTCAGTGGCGAAAAGAGGCTGAATAATTCAGCCAGAAGGTAAGAGAAAGAACGACATGGTGAGACCAAGTTTCGGTGAACAAGGCCCGCACTTTATTTTTCAAAGTAGTTTTTATACCTTAAGTTATGCATAGAGGATAATGGGGGAAGGGGTAGAGTCTTGCAGCAAACCAGGCTTTCTTCCTGCAAACTTATCATATGCAAAAGCTTAGGTGATTTGCATCATCTTCTGGCCCGGAGGCCTGTTAACATTTTAAGACCTTTTCTTCAGAAAACTTATTTTTCTCTAAAGGTGGTTGGTCAGGAGCCACCCTCCAAAAAAGCATTAGATAAAGTTGCATTCCTACAGAGCAAAGGTGTGGTGGGCTATAACAAGAAAAAGAATTAACTCAAGGGTCCCAGGTTACAAACATTAAAGCTACTACTTACACCAATTATATTAATCAATACACTGCCAGGGACACAGCAGGTAAGGGATATGGAAACTTAGCAGCAAACAATGGCCCAACAAGTGAAAAACCATTCACCAATACAATTTCTAATCAATCTTGTAACTACTCAAAAGAATTTGTGTTTAGACAGTTTAGAACATCTCCTGCCTCTCACAGTTGGGAGGCTCTGAACAATCACATGTGGCCGGAAAAACCTATTCAGGCAGGCTAGAGGATTTCCAAAGGAGTTTGTAGGTTAAACACTGTCACACCCAGGAATTATTAACTGGAACTGTAAGCTAACTCTTTTTCAGAGAGAGGTAGTGGGGGAGAGCCCCCGTAAAGTCAGAGGTTTAGGTGCAAGCACAAGCAGAAAGTAGGCAGACTCTGGTTTTGGGGGTATATGCTCGAGAATTTCCAGGGGGACTCCTGAAGCTCGATCCCGCCTTTGCGTATGCCGAGCCTCCTTCCTCATGACCTTTGTCATGGGCGGAGTTCCTCACTGGCTCCCAGCAGTGATAGAATTCCAGTGGAGCTATTCCAGATCCTGAATGATGATGCTGTGGAAAGTGCTGCACTCAATATGCAATATGCAATATGCACTCAATATGCAATATGCCGGCTCACGGCAGTAGGGGAATCTGGCCTCGAGACGTGTTGAAGAAGGTCTCTCGAGGTCTTTCTCGGGTTGAGGCAGGACACCCTGGGGTCCCTCGACTTGTGCAGGTGACCTCAGGGGGCTTCTCATGGTGGCTCTGAGAAGTCAGGGAAACTGGAGGTGGGAGGGGCCTCTCGGCACTCCACTGGGTTTGGTGCATTGGAAGAGGGCCTCATCTCCAGTTGAGGCAGGAACCTCAGGGTTCCTCTGACTTCAGACTCCGACCGCAAGGTCCCTGCAGACTTGGGACAGGAGAGTCAGGCCTCGTCTTGGGTTGAGGCATGGAACTCCGCTTGCCTCTCGAGGTGTTCCCGGGGAGACAGGCCACTTGTCGAGCGGTATTTGGAACCTGGGGGTCTTTTCCCGACGATGCACGGGCGAGTCACTGCCCCTTCGTGTTGACTTCATTCACAGGGTGGAGTTCGAAGAGGTGTCCGGGCATCGGGTTCTTATCAAGAGGGGACCGGGAAATCGGGGTCCTTCGGAATGTGGAACCACCCACGAGGCCACGTCTGGAATGTCGTCGTGAGACCGGCCTCATCCTGAGGTGCGACCGGAAGGCCGGGAACCCCTTCCAGACAAAGCAGGGGAGTCGACCCTCCTGTCCAGATCAGGAGGGTAGAAGAGGCTCAGAGGAAGTGTTGCCAGAAAACTTCGGTGTTCCTCTCGAGGGAGACCGGGATGTCGGGGCACTTTGTGGGTCGCATCAAGGGTGACAAGTACCGTTTCGAACTCCAATTCCTAAAGTGGGACTTCTCCTGAGACGCTGTAGCGGCACAGGGCTACATCTTGCGATGACGGGGGAACCACGTGGTTTTTCTCGAGGTGTAGCAGGATTCTCGAATTACGACGGGGAATTCAGGATGCTTCTTGTGTAGGCCCAGGGAAGTCCAATCTTCCATTCGAGTTGCGAAGGAAAGCTGGGGATTGCTCTCGAGTGACTGCAGGGCCAATAGACCTCATCTAGGCTTGTGTCCAGAAGCCAGTGTTCCTCTCCAGGGGCGACAGGGATCTCGGGGTTGCATTCCAGACACACCCGGGGAGACAGGCATCCATCTCGAGTGGAAGCAAAGAACCCCGCTCTGCTCTCGAGTCGCGACGGGTATCTCTTGGAGCTCACTGGGTGGACTAAAGGGAGTCAAGCCTCCTGAGGCTTTTGGAGAGAGGTCGCGAGATTGGTCTCTAGGCCATGCAGGAGACGAAGGCCCTCATCTCGCGATGACGGGGGAGTCTTGGGGTTGTTCTCGAGCGGCGGCCCCAGTGTGCGCTTTCTCACGAGGTACGACGGCGAGGTCAGTGAGCCTCTCGTGGGGCGCCAGGGAAGTCGGGTCTCCATGCGAGTGGCGAGGGCGAGCGCGTCATTGCTCTCGAGCCATGGTAGCGTGCCGGGGACCAGCCCCGGCTGATCCAGGGTATTCGAAGGAGAGACGGCGTAGGCGAAGATCAGGAAACCACTGCTTAATTAAATGTTAATTAAGGATATAAAGAGTAATAGAATGAGGATAGCTCAGTGAGGAAATTCAGTGGCGAAAAGAGGCTGAATAATTCAGCCAGAAGGTAAGAGAAAGAACGACATGGTGAGACCAAGTTTCGGTGAACAAGGCCCGCACTTTATTTTTCAAAGTAGTTTTTATACCTTAAGTTATGCATAGAGGATAATGGGGGAAGGGGTAGAGTCTTGCAGCAAACCAGGCTTTCTTCCTGCAAACTTATCATATGCAAAAGCTTAGGTGATTTGCATCATCTTCTGGCCCGGAGGCCTGTTAACATTTTAAGACCTTTTCTTCAGAAAACTTATTTTTCTCTAAAGGTGGTTGGTCAGGAGCCACCCTCCAAAAAAGCATTAGATAAAGTTGCATTCCTACAGAGCAAAGGTGTGGTGGGCTATAACAAGAAAAAGAATTAACTCAAGGGTCCCAGGTTACAAACATTAAAGCTACTACTTACACCAATTATATTAATCAATACACTGCCAGGGACACAGCAGGTAAGGGATATGGAAACTTAGCAGCAAACAATGGCCCAACAAGTGAAAAACCATTCACCAATACAATTTCTAATCAATCTTGTAACTACTCAAAAGAATTTGTGTTTAGACAGTTTAGAACATCTCCTGCCTCTCACAGTTGGGAGGCTCTGAACAATCACATGTGGCCGGAAAAACCTATTCAGGCAGGCTAGAGGATTTCCAAAGGAGTTTGTAGGTTAAACACTGTCACACCCAGGAATTATTAACTGGAACTGTAAGCTAACTCTTTTTTCAGAGAGAGGTAGTGGGGGAGAGCCCCCGTAAAGTCAGAGGTTTAGGTGCAAGCACAAGCAGAAAGTAGGCAGACTCTGGTTTTGGGGGTATATGCTCGAGAATTTCCAGGGGGACTCCTGAAGCTCGATCCCGCCTTTGCGTATGCCGAGCCTCCTTCCTCATGACCTTTGTCATGGGCGGAGTTCCTCACTGGCTCCCAGCAGTGATAGAATTCCAGTGGAGCTATTCCAGATCCTGAATGATGATGCTGTGGAAAGTGCTGCACTCAATATGCAATATGCAATATGCACTCAATATGCAATATGCCGGCTCACGGCAGTAGGGGAATCTGGCCTCGAGACGTGTTGAAGAAGGTCTCTCGAGGTCTTTCTCGGGTTGAGGCAGGACACCCTGGGGTCCCTCGACTTGTGCAGGTGACCTCAGGGGGCTTCTCATGGTGGCTCTGAGAAGTCAGGGAAACTGGAGGTGGGAGGGGCCTCTCGGCACTCCACTGGGTTTGGTGCATTGGAAGAGGGCCTCATCTCCAGTTGAGGCAGGAACCTCAGGGTTCCTCTGACTTCAGACTCCGACCGCAAGGTCCCTGCAGACTTGGGACAGGAGAGTCAGGCCTCGTCTTGGGTTGAGGCATGGAACTCCGCTTGCCTCTCGAGGTGTTCCCGGGGAGACAGGCCACTTGTCGAGCGGTATTTGGAACCTGGGGGTCTTTTCCCGACGATGCACGGGCGAGTCACTGCCCCTTCGTGTTGACTTCATTCACAGGGTGGAGTTCGAAGAGGTGTCCGGGCATCGGGTTCTTATCAAGAGGGGACCGGGAAATCGGGGTCCTTCGGAATGTGGAACCACCCACGAGGCCACGTCTGGAATGTCGTCGTGAGACCGGCCTCATCCTGAGGTGCGACCGGAAGGCCGGGAACCCCTTCCAGACAAAGCAGGGGAGTCGACCCTCCTGTCCAGATCAGGAGGGTAGAAGAGGCTCAGAGGAAGTGTTGCCAGAAAACTTCGGTGTTCCTCTCGAGGGAGACCGGGATGTCGGGGCACTTTGTGGGTCGCATCAAGGGTGACAAGTACCGTTTCGAACTCCAATTCCTAAAGTGGGACTTCTCCTGAGACGCTGTAGCGGCACAGGGCTACATCTTGCGATGACGGGGGAACCACGTGGTTTTTCTCGAGGTGTAGCAGGATTCTCGAATTACGACGGGGAATTCAGGATGCTTCTTGTGTAGGCCCAGGGAAGTCCAATCTTCCATTCGAGTTGCGAAGGAAAGCTGGGGATTGCTCTCGAGTGACTGCAGGGCCAATAGACCTCATCTAGGCTTGTGTCCAGAAGCCAGTGTTCCTCTCCAGGGGCGACAGGGATCTCGGGGTTGCATTCCAGACACACCCGGGGAGACAGGCATCCATCTCGAGTGGAAGCAAAGAACCCCGCTCTGCTCTCGAGTCGCGACGGGTATCTCTTGGAGCTCACTGGGTGGACTAAAGGGAGTCAAGCCTCCTGAGGCTTTTGGAGAGAGGTCGCGAGATTGGTCTCTAGGCCATGCAGGAGACGAAGGCCCTCATCTCGCGATGACGGGGGAGTCTTGGGGTTGTTCTCGAGCGGCGGCCCCAGTGTGCGCTTTCTCACGAGGTACGACGGCGAGGTCAGTGAGCCTCTCGTGGGGCGCCAGGGAAGTCGGGTCTCCATGCGAGTGGCGAGGGCGAGCGCGTCATTGCTCTCGAGCCATGGTAGCGTGCCGGGGACCAGCCCCGGCTGATCCAGGGTATTCGAAGGAGAGACGGCGTAGGCGAAGATCAGGAAACCACTGCTTAATTAAATGTTAATTAAGGATATAAAGAGTAATAGAATGAGGATAGCTCAGTGAGGAAATTCAGTGGCGAAAAGAGGCTGAATAATTCAGCCAGAAGGTAAGAGAAAGAACGACATGGTGAGACCAAGTTTCGGTGAACAAGGCCCGCACTTTATTTTTCAAAGTAGTTTTTATACCTTAAGTTATGCATAGAGGATAATGGGGGAAGGGGTAGAGTCTTGCAGCAAACCAGGCTTTCTTCCTGCAAACTTATCATATGCAAAAGCTTAGGTGATTTGCATCATCTTCTGGCCCGGAGGCCTGTTAACATTTTAAGACCTTTTCTTCAGAAACCTTATTTTTCTCTAAAGGTGGTTGGTCAGGAGCCACCCTCCAAAAAAGCATTAGATAAAGTTGCATTCCTACAGAGCAAAGGTGTGGTGGGCTATAACAAGAAAAAGAATTAACTCAAGGGTCCCAGGTTACAAACATTAAAGCTACTACTTACACCAATTATATTAATCAATACACTGCCAGGGACACAGCAGGTAAGGGATATGGAAACTTAGCAGCAAACAATGGCCCAACAAGTGAAAAACCATTCACCAATACAATTTCTAATCAATCTTGTAACTACTCAAAAGAATTTGTGTTTAGACAGTTTAGAACATCTCCTGCCTCTCACAGTTGGGAGGCTCTGAACAATCACATGTGGCCGGAAAAACCTATTCAGGCAGGCTAGAGGATTTCCAAAGGAGTTTGTAGGTTAAACACTGTCACACCCAGGAATTATTAACTGGAACTGTAAGCTAACTCTTTTTCAGAGAGAGGTAGTGGGGGAGAGCCCCCGTAAAGTCAGAGGTTTAGGTGCAAGCACAAGCAGAAAGTAGGCAGACTCTGGTTTTGGGGGTATATGCTCGAGAATTTCCAGGGGGACTCCTGAAGCTCGATCCCGCCTTTGCGTATGCCGAGCCTCCTTCCTCATGACCTTTGTCATGGGCGGAGTTCCTCACTGGCTCCCAGCAGTGATAGAATTCCAGTGGAGCTATTCCAGATCCTGAATGATGATGCTGTGGAAAGTGCTGCACTCAATATGCAATATGCAATATGCACTCAATATGCAATATGCCGGCTCACGGCAGTAGGGGAATCTGGCCTCGAGACGTGTTGAAGAAGGTCTCTCGAGGTCTTTCTCGGGTTGAGGCAGGACACCCTGGGGTCCCTCGACTTGTGCAGGTGACCTCAGGGGGCTTCTCATGGTGGCTCTGAGAAGTCAGGGAAACTGGAGGTGGGAGGGGCCTCTCGGCACTCCACTGGGTTTGGTGCATTGGAAGAGGGCCTCATCTCCAGTTGAGGCAGGAACCTCAGGGTTCCTCTGACTTCAGACTCCGACCGCAAGGTCCCTGCAGACTTGGGACAGGAGAGTCAGGCCTCGTCTTGGGTTGAGGCATGGAACTCCGCTTGCCTCTCGAGGTGTTCCCGGGGAGACAGGCCACTTGTCGAGCGGTATTTGGAACCTGGGGGTCTTTTCCCGACGATGCACGGGCGAGTCACTGCCCCTTCGTGTTGACTTCATTCACAGGGTGGAGTTCGAAGAGGTGTCCGGGCATCGGGTTCTTATCAAGAGGGGACCGGGAAATCGGGGTCCTTCGGAATGTGGAACCACCCACGAGGCCACGTCTGGAATGTCGTCGTGAGACCGGCCTCATCCTGAGGTGCGACCGGAAGGCCGGGAACCCCTTCCAGACAAAGCAGGGGAGTCGACCCTCCTGTCCAGATCAGGAGGGTAGAAGAGGCTCAGAGGAAGTGTTGCCAGAAAACTTCGGTGTTCCTCTCGAGGGAGACCGGGATGTCGGGGCACTTTGTGGGTCGCATCAAGGGTGACAAGTACCGTTTCGAACTCCAATTCCTAAAGTGGGACTTCTCCTGAGACGCTGTAGCGGCACAGGGCTACATCTTGCGATGACGGGGGAACCACGTGGTTTTTCTCGAGGTGTAGCAGGATTCTCGAATTACGACGGGGAATTCAGGATGCTTCTTGTGTAGGCCCAGGGAAGTCCAATCTTCCATTCGAGTTGCGAAGGAAAGCTGGGGATTGCTCTCGAGTGACTGCAGGGCCAATAGACCTCATCTAGGCTTGTGTCCAGAAGCCAGTGTTCCTCTCCAGGGGCGACAGGGATCTCGGGGTTGCATTCCAGACACACCCGGGGAGACAGGCATCCATCTCGAGTGGAAGCAAAGAACCCCGCTCTGCTCTCGAGTCGCGACGGGTATCTCTTGGAGCTCACTGGGTGGACTAAAGGGAGTCAAGCCTCCTGAGGCTTTTGGAGAGAGGTCGCGAGATTGGTCTCTAGGCCATGCAGGAGACGAAGGCCCTCATCTCGCGATGACGGGGGAGTCTTGGGGTTGTTCTCGAGCGGCGGCCCCAGTGTGCGCTTTCTCACGAGGTACGACGGCGAGATCAGTGAGCCTCTCGTGGGGCGCCAGGGAAGTCGGGTCTCCATGCGAGTGGCGAGGGCGAGCGCGTCATTGCTCTCGAGCCATGGTAGCGTGCCGGGGACCAGCCCCGGCTGATCCAGGGTATTCGAAGGAGAGACGGCGTAGGCGAAGATCAGGAAACCACTGCTTAATTAAATGTTAATTAAGGATATAAAGAGTAATAGAATGAGGATAGCTCAGTGAGGAAATTCAGTGGCGAAAAGAGGCTGAATAATTCAGCCAGAAGGTAAGAGAAAGAACGACATGGTGAGACCAAGTTTCGGTGAACAAGGCCCGCACTTTATTTTTCAAAGTAGTTTTTATACCTTAAGTTATGCATAGAGGATAATGGGGGAAGGGGTAGAGTCTTGCAGCAAACCAGGCTTTCTTCCTGCAAACTTATCATATGCAAAAGCTTAGGTGATTTGCATCATCTTCTGGCCCGGAGGCCTGTTAACATTTTAAGACCTTTTCTTCAGAAACCTTATTTTTCTCTAAAGGTGGTTGGTCAGGAGCCACCCTCCAAAAAAGCATTAGATAAAGTTGCATTCCTACAGAGCAAAGGTGTGGTGGGCTATAACAAGAAAAAGAATTAACTCAAGGGTCCCAGGTTACAAACATTAAAGCTACTACTTACACCAATTATATTAATCAATACACTGCCAGGGACACAGCAGGTAAGGGATATGGAAACTTAGCAGCAAACAATGGCCCAACAAGTGAAAAACCATTCACCAATACAATTTCTAATCAATCTTGTAACTACTCAAAAGAATTTGTGTTTAGACAGTTTAGAACATCTCCTGCCTCTCACAGTTGGGAGGCTCTGAACAATCACATGTGGCCGGAAAAACCTATTCAGGCAGGCTAGAGGATTTCCAAAGGAGTTTGTAGGTTAAACACTGTCACACCCAGGAATTATTAACTGGAACTGTAAGCTAACTCTTTTTCAGAGAGAGGTAGTGGGGGAGAGCCCCCGTAAAGTCAGAGGTTTAGGTGCAAGCACAAGCAGAAAGTAGGCAGACTCTGGTTTTGGGGGTATATGCTCGAGAATTTCCAGGGGGACTCCTGAAGCTCGATCCCGCCTTTGCGTATGCCGAGCCTCCTTCCTCATGACCTTTGTCATGGGCGGAGTTCCTCACTGGCTCCCAGCAGTGATAGAATTCCAGTGGAGCTATTCCAGATCCTGAATGATGATGCTGTGGAAAGTGCTGCACTCAATATGCAATATGCAATATGCACTCAATATGCAATATGCCGGCTCACGGCAGTAGGGGAATCTGGCCTCGAGACGTGTTGAAGAAGGTCTCTCGAGGTCTTTCTCGGGTTGAGGCAGGACACCCTGGGGTCCCTCGACTTGTGCAGGTGACCTCAGGGGGCTTCTCATGGTGGCTCTGAGAAGTCAGGGAAACTGGAGGTGGGAGGGGCCTCTCGGCACTCCACTGGGTTTGGTGCATTGGAAGAGGGCCTCATCTCCAGTTGAGGCAGGAACCTCAGGGTTCCTCTGACTTCAGACTCCGACCGCAAGGTCCCTGCAGACTTGGGACAGGAGAGTCAGGCCTCGTCTTGGGTTGAGGCATGGAACTCCGCTTGCCTCTCGAGGTGTTCCCGGGGAGACAGGCCACTTGTCGAGCGGTATTTGGAACCTGGGGGTCTTTTCCCGACGATGCACGGGCGAGTCACTGCCCCTTCGTGTTGACTTCATTCACAGGGTGGAGTTCGAAGAGGTGTCCGGGCATCGGGTTCTTATCAAGAGGGGACCGGGAAATCGGGGTCCTTCGGAATGTGGAACCACCCACGAGGCCACGTCTGGAATGTCGTCGTGAGACCGGCCTCATCCTGAGGTGCGACCGGAAGGCCGGGAACCCCTTCCAGACAAAGCAGGGGAGTCGACCCTCCTGTCCAGATCAGGAGGGTAGAAGGGGCTCAGAGGAAGTGGTGCGGGAAAACCTCGGTGTTCCTCTCGAGGGAGACCGGGATGTCGGGGCACTTTGTGGGTCGCATCAAGGGTGCCAAGTACCGTTTCGACCTCCAATTCCTAACGTGGGACTTCTCCTGAGACGCTGTAGCGGGAAAGGGCTTCATCTTGCGATGACGGGGGAACCACGTGGTTTTTCTCGAGTTGCAGCGGGATTCTCGAGTTACGACGGGGAATTCAGGATGCCTCTTGTGTTGGCCCAGGGAAGTCCAATCTTCCATTCGAGTTGCGAAGGAAAGCTGGGGATTGCTCTCGAGTGACTGCAGGGCCAATAGACCTCATCTAGGCTTGTGTCCAGAAGCCAATGTTCCTCTCCAGGGGCGACAGGGATCTCGGGGTTGCATTCCAGACGCACCCGGGGAGACAGGCATCCATCTCGAGTGGAAGCAAAGAACCCCGCTCTGCTCTCGAGTCGCGACGGGTATCTCTTGGAGCTCACTGGGTGGACTAAAGGGAGTCAAGCCTCCTGAGGCGTTTGGAGAGAGGTCGCGAGATTGGTCTCTAGGCCATGCAGGAGACGAAGGCCCTCATCTCGCGATGACGGGGGAGGCTCGGGGTTGTTCTCGAGCGGCGGCCCCAGTGTGCGGTTTCTCACGAGGTACGACGGCGAGGTCAGTGAGCCTCTCGTGGGGCGGCAAGGAAGTCGGGTCTCCATGCGAATGGCGAGGGGGAGCGCGTCATTACTCTCAAGTCATAGTAGGGGAATCTGGCCTCGAGACGTGTTGAAGAAGGTCTCTCGAGGTCTTTCTCGGGTTGAGGCAGGACACCCTGGGGTCCCTCGACTTGTGCAGGTGACCTCAGGGGGCTTCTCATGGTGGCTCTGAGAAGTCAGGGAAACTGGAGGTGGGAGGGGCCTCTCGGCACTCCACTGGGTTTGGTGCATTGGAAGAGGGCCTCATCTCCAGTTGAGGCAGGAACCTCAGGGTTCCTCTGACTTCAGACTCCGACCGCAAGGTCCCTGCAGACTTGGGACAGGAGAGTCAGGCCTCGTCTTGGGTTGAGGCATGGAACTCCGCTTGCCTCTCGAGGTGTTCCCGGGGAGACAGGCCACTTGTCGAGCGGTATTTGGAACCTGGGGGTCTTTTCCCGACGATGCACGGGCGAGTCACTGCCCCTTCGTGTTGACTTCATTCACAGGGTGGAGTTCGAAGAGGTGTCCGGGCATCGGGTTCTTATCAAGAGGGGACCGGGAAATCGGGGTCCTTCGGAATGTGGAACCACCCACGAGGCCACGTCTGGAATGTCGTCGTGAGACCGGCCTCATCCTGAGGTGCGACCGGAAGGCCGGGAACCCCTTCCAGACAAAGCAGGGGAGTCGACCCTCCTGTCCAGATCAGGAGGGTAGAAGAGGCTCAGAGGAAGTGTTGCCAGAAAACCTCGGTGTTCCTCTCGAGGGAGACCGGGATGTCGGGGCACTTTGTGGGTCGCATCAAGGGTGACAAGTACCGTTTCGAACTCCAATTCCTAACGTGGGACTTCTCCTGAGACGCTGTAGCGGCACAGGGCTACATCTTGCGATGACGGGGGAACCACGTGGTTTTTCTCGAGGTGTAGCAGGATTCTCGAATTACGACGGGGAATTCAGGATGCTTCTTGTGTAGGCCCAGGGAAGTCCAATCTTCCATTCGAGTTGCGAAGGAAAGCTGGGGATTGCTCTCGAGTGACTGCAGGGCCAATAGACCTCATCTAGGCTTGTGTCCAGAAGCCAGTGTTCCTCTCCAGGGGCGACAGGGATCTCGGGGTTGCATTCCAGACACACCCGGGGAGACAGGCATCCATCTCGAGTGGAAGCAAAGAACCCCGCTCTGCTCTCGAGTCGCGACGGGTATCTCTTGGAGCTCACTGGGTGGACTAAAGGGAGTCAAGCCTCCTGAGGCTTTTGGAGAGAGGTCGCGAGATTGGTCTCTAGGCCATGCAGGAGACGAAGGCCCTCATCTCGCGATGACGGGGGAGTCTTGGGGTTGTTCTCGAGCGGCGGCCCCAGTGTGCGCTTTCTCACGAGGTACGACGGCGAGGTCAGTGAGCCTCTCGTGGGGCGCCAGGGAAGTCGGGTCTCCATGCGAGTGGCGAGGGCGAGCGCGTCATTGCTCTCGAGCCATGGTAGGGTGCCGGGGACCAGCCCCGGCTGATCCAGGGTATTCGAAGGAGAGACGGCGTAGGCGAAGATCAGGAAACCACTGCTTAATTAAATGTTAATTAAGGATATAAAGAGTAATAGAATGAGGATAGCTCAGTGAGGAAATTCAGTGGCGAAAAGAGGCTGAATAATTCAGCCAGAAGGTAAGAGAAAGAACGACATGGTGAGACCAAGTTTCGGTGAACAAGGCCCGCACTTTATTTTTCAAAGTAGTTTTTATACCTTAAGTTATGCATAGAGGATAATGGGGGAAGGGGTAGAGTCTTGCAGCAAACCAGGCTTTCTTCCTGCAAACTTATCATATGCAAAAGCTTAGGTGATTTGCATCATCTTCTGGCCCGGAGGCCTGTTAACATTTTAAGACCTTTTCTTCAGAAACCTTATTTTTCTCTAAAGGTGGTTGGTCAGGAGCCACCCTCCAAAAAAGCATTAGATAAAGTTGCATTCCTACAGAGCAAAGGTGTGGTGGGCTATAACAAGAAAAAGAATTAACTCAAGGGTCCCAGGTTACAAACATTAAAGCTACTACTTACACCAATTATATTAATCAATACACTGCCAGGGACACAGCAGGTAAGGGATATGGAAACTTAGCAGCAAACAATGGCCCAACAAGTGAAAAACCATTCACCAATACAATTTCTAATCAATCTTGTAACTACTCAAAAGAATTTGTGTTTAGACAGTTTAGAACATCTCCTGCCTCTCACAGTTGGGAGGCTCTGAACAATCACATGTGGCCGGAAAAACCTATTCAGGCAGGCTAGAGGATTTCCAAAGGAGTTTGTAGGTTAAACACTGTCACACCCAGGAATTATTAACTGGAACTGTAAGCTAACTCTTTTTCAGAGAGAGGTAGTGGGGGAGAGCCCCCGTAAAGTCAGAGGTTTAGGTGCAAGCACAAGCAGAAAGTAGGCAGACTCTGGTTTTGGGGGTATATGCTCGAGAATTTCCAGGGGGACTCCTGAAGCTCGATCCCGCCTTTGCGTATGCCGAGCCTCCTTCCTCATGACCTTTGTCATGGGCGGAGTTCCTCACTGGCTCCCAGCAGTGATAGAATTCCAGTGGAGCTATTCCAGATCCTGAATGATGATGCTGTGGAAAGTGCTGCACTCAATATGCAATATGCAATATGCACTCAATATGCAATATGCCGGCTCACGGCAGTAGGGGAATCTGGCCTCGAGACGTGTTGAAGAAGGTCTCTCGAGGTCTTTCTCGGGTTGAGGCAGGACACCCTGGGGTCCCTCGACTTGTGCAGGTGACCTCAGGGGGCTTCTCATGGTGGCTCTGAGAAGTCAGGGAAACTGGAGGTGGGAGGGGCCTCTCGGCACTCCACTGGGTTTGGTGCATTGGAAGAGGGCCTCATCTCCAGTTGAGGCAGGAACCTCAGGGTTCCTCTGACTTCAGACTCCGACCGCAAGGTCCCTGCAGACTTGGGACAGGAGAGTCAGGCCTCGTCTTGGGTTGAGGCATGGAACTCCGCTTGCCTCTCGAGGTGTTCCCGGGGAGACAGGCCACTTGTCGAGCGGTATTTGGAACCTGGGGTCTTTTCCCGACGATGCACGGGCGAGTCACTGCCCCTTCGTGTTGACTTCATTCACAGGGTGGAGTTCGAAGAGGTGTCCGGGCATCGGGTTCTTATCAAGAGGGGACCGGGAAATCGGGGTCCTTCGGAATGTGGAACCACCCACGAGGCCACGTCTGGAATGTCGTCGTGAGACCGGCCTCATCCTGAGGTGCGACCGGAAGGCCGGGAACCCCTTCCAGACAAAGCAGGGGAGTCGACCCTCCTGTCCAGATCAGGAGGGTAGAAGGGCTCAGAGGAAGTGGTGCCGGAAAACCTCGGTGTTCCTCTCGAGGGAGACCAGGATGTCGGGGCACTTTGTGGGTCGCATCAAGGGTGCCAAGTACCGTTTCGACCTCCAATTCCTAACGTGGGACTTCTCCTGAGACGCTGTAGCGGGAAAGGGCTTCATCTTGCGATGACGGGGGAACCACGTGGTTTTTCTCGAGTTGTAGCGGGATTCTCGAGTTACGACGGGGAATTCAGGATGCCTCTTGTGTTGGCCCAGGGAAGTCCAATCTTCCATTCGAGTTGCGAAGGAAAGCTGGGGATTGCTCTCGAGTGACTGCAGGGCCAATAGAACTCATCTAGGCTTGTGTCCAGAAGCCAGTGTTCCTCTCCAGGGGCGACAGGGATCTCGGGGTTGCATTCCAGACACACCCGGGGAGACAGGCATCCATCTCGAGTGGAAGCAAAGAACCCCGCTCTGCTCTCGAGTCGCGACGGGTATCTCTTGGAGCTCACTGGGTGGACTAAAGGGAGTCAAGCCTCCTGAGGCTTTTGGAGAGAGGTCGCGAGATTGGTCTCTAGGCCATGCAGGAGACGAAGGCCCTCATCTCGCGATGACGGGGGAGTCTTGGGGTTGTTCTCGAGCGGCGGCCCCAGTGTGCGCTTTCTCACGAGGTACGACGGCGAGGTCAGTGAGCCTCTCGTGGGGCGCCAGGGAAGTCGGGTCTCCATGCGAGTGGCGAGGGCGAGCGCGTCATTGCTCTCGAGCCATGGTAGCGTGCCGGGGACCAGCCCCGGCTGATCCAGGGTATTCGAAGGAGAGACGGCGTAGGCGAAGATCAGGAAACCACTGCTTAATTAAATGTTAATTAAGGATATAAAGAGTAATAGAATGAGGATAGCTCAGTGAGGAAATTCAGTGGCGAAAAGTGGCTGAATAATTCAGCCAGAAGGTAAGAGAAAGAACGACATGGTGAGACCAAGTTTCGGTGAACAAGGCCCGCACTTTATTTTTCAAAGTAGTTTTTATACCTTAAGTTATGCATAGAGGATAATGGGGGAAGGGGTAGAGTCTTGCAGCAAACCAGGCTTTCTTCCTGCAAACTTATCATATGCAAAAGCTTAGGTGATTTGCATCATCTTCTGGCCCGGAGGCCTGTTAACATTTTAAGACCTTTTCTTCAGAAAACTTATTTTTCTCTAAAGGTGGTTGGTCAGGAGCCACCCTCCAAAAAAGCATTAGATAAAGTTGCATTCCTACAGAGCAAAGGTGTGGTGGGCTATAACAAGAAAAAGAATTAACTCAAGGGTCCCAGGTTACAAACATTAAAGCTACTACTTACACCAATTATATTAATCAATACACTGCCAGGGACACAGCAGGTAAGGGATATGGAAACTTAGCAGCAAACAATGGCCCAACAAGTGAAAAACCATTCACCAATACAATTTCTAATCAATCTTGTAACTACTCAAAAGAATTTGTGTTTAGACAGTTTAGAACATCTCCTGCCTCTCACAGTTGGGAGGCTCTGAACAATCACATGTGGCCGGAAAAACCTATTCAGGCAGGCTAGAGGATTTCCAAAGGAGTTTGTAGGTTAAACACTGTCACACCCAGGAATTATTAACTGGAACTGTAAGCTAACTCTTTTTTCAGAGAGAGGTAGTGGGGGAGAGCCCCCGTAAAGTCAGAGGTTTAGGTGCAAGCACAAGCAGAAAGTAGGCAGACTCTGGTTTTGGGGGTATATGCTCGAGAATTTCCAGGGGGACTCCTGAAGCTCGATCCCGCCTTTGCGTATGCCGAGCCTCCTTCCTCATGACCTTTGTCATGGGCGGAGTTCCTCACTGGCTCCCAGCAGTGATAGAATTCCAGTGGAGCTATTCCAGATCCTGAATGATGATGCTGTGGAAAGTGCTGCACTCAATATGCAATATGCAATATGCACTCAATATGCAATATGCCGGCTCACGGCAGTAGGGGAATCTGGCCTCGAGACGTGTTGAAGAAGGTCTCTCGAGGTCTTTCTCGGGTTGAGGCAGGACACCCTGGGGTCCCTCGACTTGTGCAGGTGACCTCAGGGGGCTTCTCATGGTGGCTCTGAGAAGTCAGGGAAACTGGAGGTGGGAGGGGCCTCTCGGCACTCCACTGGGTTTGGTGCATTGGAAGAGGGCCTCATCTCCAGTTGAGGCAGGAACCTCAGGGTTCCTCTGACTTCAGACTCCGACCGCAAGGTCCCTGCAGACTTGGGACAGGAGAGTCAGGCCTCGTCTTGGGTTGAGGCATGGAACTCCGCTTGCCTCTCGAGGTGTTCCCGGGGAGACAGGCCACTTGTCGAGCGGTATTTGGAACCTGGGGGTCTTTTCCCGACGATGCACGGGCGAGTCACTGCCCCTTCGTGTTGACTTCATTCACAGGGTGGAGTTCGAAGAGGTGTCCGGGCATCGGGTTCTTATCAAGAGGGGACCGGGAAATCGGGGTCCTTCGGAATGTGGAACCACCCACGAGGCCACGTCTGGAATGTCGTCGTGAGACCGGCCTCATCCTGAGGTGCGACCGGAAGGCCGGGAACCCCTTCCAGACAAAGCAGGGGAGTCGACCCTCCTGTCCAGATCAGGAGGGTAGAAGAGGCTCAGAGGAAGTGTTGCCAGAAAACTTCGGTGTTCCTCTCGAGGGAGACCGGGATGTCGGGGCACTTTGTGGGTCGCATCAAGGGTGACAAGTACCGTTTCGAACTCCAATTCCTAAAGTGGGACTTCTCCTGAGACGCTGTAGCGGCACAGGGCTACATCTTGCGATGACGGGGGAACCACGTGGTTTTTCTCGAGGTGTAGCAGGATTCTCGAATTACGACGGGGAATTCAGGATGCTTCTTGTGTAGGCCCAGGGAAGTCCAATCTTCCATTCGAGTTGCGAAGGAAAGCTGGGGATTTCTCTCGAGTGACTGCAGGGCCAATAGACCTCATCTAGGCTTGTGTCCAGAAGCCAGTGTTCCTCTCCAGGGGCGACAGGGATCTCGGGGTTGCATTCCAGACACACCCGGGGAGACAGGCATCCATCTCGAGTGGAAGCAAAGAACCCCGCTCTGCTCTCGAGTCGCGACGGGTATCTCTTGGAGCTCACTGGGTGGACTAAAGGGAGTCAAGCCTCCTGAGGCTTTTGGAGAGAGGTCGCGAGATTGGTCTCTAGGCCATGCGGGAGACGAAGGCCCTCATCTCGCGATGACGGGGGAGTCTTGGGGTTGTTCTCGAGCGGCGGCCCCAGTGTGCGCTTTCTCACGAGGTACGACGGCGAGGTCAGTGAGCCTCTCGTGGGGCGCCAGGGAAGTCGGGTCTCCATGCGAGTGGCGAGGGCGAGCGCGTCATTGCTCTCGAGCCATGGTAGGGTGCCGGGGACCAGCCCCGGCTGATCCAGGGTATTCGAAGGAGAGACGGCGTAGGCGAAGATCAGGAAACCACTGCTTAATTAAATGTTAATTAAGGATATAAAGAGTAATAGAATGAGGATAGCTCAGTGAGGAAATTCAGTGAAAAGAGGCTGAATAATTCAGCCAGAAGGTAAGAGAAAGAACGACATGGTGAGACCAAGTTTCGGTGAACAAGGCCCGCACTTTATTTTTCAAAGTAGTTTTTATACCTTAAGTTATGCATAGAGGATAATGGGGGAAGGGGTAGAGTCTTGCAGCAAACCAGGCTTTCTTCCTGCAAACTTATCATATGCAAAAGCTTAGGTGATTTGCATCATCTTCTGGCCCGGAGGCCTGTTAACATTTTAAGACCTTTTCTTCAGAAAACTTATTTTTCTCTAAAGGTGGTTGGTCAGGAGCCACCCTCCAAAAAAGCATTAGATAAAGTTGCATTCCTACAGAGCAAAGGTGTGGTGGGCTATAACAAGAAAAAGAATTAACTCAAGGGTCCCAGGTTACAAACATTAAAGCTACTACTTACACCAATTATATTAATCAATACACTGCCAGGGACACAGCAGGTAAGGGATATGGAAACTTAGCAGCAAACAATGGCCCAACAAGTGAAAAACCATTCACCAATACAATTTCTAATCAATCTTGTAACTACTCAAAAGAATTTGTGTTTAGACAGTTTAGAACATCTCCTGCCTCTCACAGTTGGGAGGCTCTGAACAATCACATGTGGCCGGAAAAACCTATTCAGGCAGGCTAGAGGATTTCCAAAGGAGTTTGTAGGTTAAACACTGTCACACCCAGGAATTATTAACTGGAACTGTAAGCTAACTCTTTTCTCAGAGAGAGGTAGTGGGGGAGAGCCCCCGTAAAGTCAGAGGTTTAGGTGCAAGCACAAGCAGAAAGTAGGCAGACTCTGGTTTTGGGGGTATATGCTCGAGAATTTCCAGGGGGACTCCTGAAGCTCGATCCCGCCTTTGCGTATGCCGAGCCTCCTTCCTCATGACCTTTGTCATGGGCGGAGTTCCTCACTGGCTCCCAGCAGTGATAGAATTCCAGTGGAGCTATTCCAGATCCTGAATGATGATGCTGTGGAAAGTGCTGCACTCAATATGCAATATGCAATATGCACTCAATATGCAATATGCCGGCTCACGGCAGTAGGGGAATCTGGCCTCGAGACGTGTTGAAGAAGGTCTCTCGAGGTCTTTCTCGGGTTGAGGCAGGACACCCTGGGGTCCCTCGACTTGTGCAGGTGACCTCAGGGGGCTTCTCATGGTGGCTCTGAGAAGTCAGGGAAACTGGAGGTGGGAGGGGCCTCTCGGCACTCCACTGGGTTTGGTGCATTGGAAGAGGGCCTCATCTCCAGTTGAGGCAGGAACCTCAGGGTTCCTCTGACTTCAGACTCCGACCGCAAGGTCCCTGCAGACTTGGGACAGGAGAGTCAGGCCTCGTCTTGGGTTGAGGCATGGAACTCCGCTTGCCTCTCGAGGTGTTCCCGGGGAGACAGGCCACTTGTCGAGCGGTATTTGGAACCTGGGGTCTTTTCCCGACGATGCACGGGCGAGTCACTGCCCCTTCGTGTTGACTTCATTCACAGGGTGGAGTTCGAAGAGGTGTCCGGGCATCGGGTTCTTATCAAGAGGGGACCGGGAAATCGGGGTCCTTCGGAATGTGGAACCACCCACGAGGCCACGTCTGGAATGTCGTCGTGAGACCGGCCTCATCCTGAGGTGCGACCGGAAGGCCGGGAACCCCTTCCAGACAAAGCAGGGGAGTCGACCCTCCTGTCCAGATCAGGAGGGTAGAAGAGGCTCAGAGGAAGTGTTGCCAGAAAACTTCGGTGTTCCTCTCGAGGGAGACCGGGATGTCGGGGCACTTTGTGGGTCGCATCAAGGGTGACAAGTACCGTTTCGAACTCCAATTCCTAACGTGGGACTTCTCCTGAGACGCTGTAGCGGCACAGGGCTTCATCTTGCGATGACGGGGGAACCACGTGGTTTTTCTCGAGGTGTAGCAGGATTCTCGATTACGACGGGGAATTCAGGATGCCTCTTGTGTGGCCCAGGGAAGTCCAATCTTCCATTCGAGTTGCGAAGGAAAGCTGGGGATTGCTCTCGAGTGACTGCAGGGCCAATAGACCTCATCTAGGCTTGTGTCCAGAAGCCAGTGTTCCTCTCCAGGGGCGACAGGGATCTCGGGGTTGCATTCCAGACACACCCGGGGAGACAGGCATCCATCTCGAGTGGAAGCAAAGAACCCCGCTCTGCTCTCGAGTCGCGACGGGTATCTCTTGGAGCTCACTGGGTGGACTAAAGGGAGTCAAGCCTCCTGAGGCGTTTGGAGAGAGGTCGCGAGATTGGTCTCTAGGCCATGCAGGAGACGAAGGCCCTCATCTCGCGATGACGGGGGAGTCTTGGGGTTGTTCTCGAGCGGCGGCCCCAGTGTGCGCTTTCTCACGAGGTACGACGGCGAGGTCAGTGAGCCTCTCGTGGGGCGCCAGGGAAGTCGGGTCTCCATGCGAGTGGCGAGGGCGAGCGCGTCATTGCTCTCGAGCCATGGTAGCGTGCCGGGGACCAGCCCCGGCTGATCCAGGGTATTCGAAGGAGAGACGGCGTAGGCGAAGATCAGGAAACCACTGCTTAATTAAATGTTAATTAAGGATATAAAGAGTAATAGAATGAGGATAGCTCAGTGAGGAAATTCAGTGGCGAAAAGAGGCTGAATAATTCAGCCAGAAGGTAAGAGAAAGAACGACATGGTGAGACCAAGTTTCGGTGAACAAGGCCCGCACTTTATTTTTCAAAGTAGTTTTTATACCTTAAGTTATGCATAGAGGATAATGGGGGAAGGGGTAGAGTCTTGCAGCAAACCAGGCTTTCTTCCTGCAAACTTATCATATGCAAAAGCTTAGGTGATTTGCATCATCTTCTGGCCCGGAGGCCTGTTAACATTTTAAGACCTTTTCTTCAGAAACCTTATTTTTCTCTAAAGGTGGTTGGTCAGGAGCCACCCTCCAAAAAGCATTAGATAAAGTTGCATTCCTACAGAGCAAAGGTGTGGTGGGCTATAACAAGAAAAAGAATTAACTCAAGGGTCCCAGGTTACAAACATTAAAGCTACTACTTACACCAATTATATTAATCAATACACTGCCAGGGACACAGCAGGTAAGGGATATGGAAACTTAGCAGCAAACAATGGCCCAACAAGTGAAAAACCATTCACCAATACAATTTCTAATCAATCTTGTAACTACTCAAAAGAATTTGTGTTTAGACAGTTTAGAACATCTCCTGCCTCTCACAGTTGGGAGGCTCTGAACAATCACATGTGGCCGGAAAAACCTATTCAGGCAGGCTAGAGGATTTCCAAAGGAGTTTGTAGGTTAAACACTGTCACACCCAGGAATTATTAACTGGAACTGTAAGCTAACTCTTTTTCAGAGAGAGGTAGTGGGGGAGAGCCCCCGTAAAGTCAGAGGTTTAGGTGCAAGCACAAGCAGAAAGTAGGCAGACTCTGGTTTTGGGGGTATATGCTCGAGAATTTCCAGGGGGACTCCTGAAGCTCGATCCCGCCTTTGCGTATGCCGAGCCTCCTTCCTCATGACCTTTGTCATGGGCGGAGTTCCTCACTGGCTCCCAGCAGTGATAGAATTCCAGTGGAGCTATTCCAGATCCTGAATGATGATGCTGTGGAAAGTGCTGCACTCAATATGCAATATGCAATATGCACTCAATATGCAATATGCCGGCTCACGGCAGTAGGGGAATCTGGCCTCGAGACGTGTTGAAGAAGGTCTCTCGAGGTCTTTCTCGGGTTGAGGCAGGACACCCTGGGGTCCCTCGACTTGTGCAGGTGACCTCAGGGGGCTTCTCATGGTGGCTCTGAGAAGTCAGGGAAACTGGAGGTGGGAGGGGCCTCTCGGCACTCCACTGGGTTTGGTGCATTGGAAGAGGGCCTCATCTCCAGTTGAGGCAGGAACCTCAGGGTTCCTCTGACTTCAGACTCCGACCGCAAGGTCCCTGCAGACTTGGGACAGGAGAGTCAGGCCTCGTCTTGGGTTGAGGCATGGAACTCCGCTTGCCTCTCGAGGTGTTCCCGGGGAGACAGGCCACTTGTCGAGCGGTATTTGGAACCTGGGGGTCTTTTCCCGACGATGCACGGGCGAGTCACTGCCCCTTCGTGTTGACTTCATTCACAGGGTGGAGTTCGAAGAGGTGTCCGGGCATCGGGTTCTTATCAAGAGGGGACCGGGAAATCGGGGTCCTTCGGAATGTGGAACCACCCACGAGGCCACGTCTGGAATGTCGTCGTGAGACCGGCCTCATCCTGAGGTGCGACCGGAAGGCCGGGAACCCCTTCCAGACAAAGCAGGGGAGTCGACCCTCCTGTCCAGATCAGGAGGGTAGAAGGGCTCAGAGGAAGTGGTGCGGGAAAACCTCGGTGTTCCTCTCGAGGGAGACCGGGATGTCGGGGCACTTTGTGGGTCGCATCAAGGGTGCCAAGTACCGTTTCGACCTCCAATTCCTAACGTGGGACTTCTCCTGAGACGCTGTAGCGGGAAAGGGCTTCATCTTGCGATGACGGGGGAACCACGTGGATTTTCTCGAGTTGCAGCGGGATTCTCGAGTTACGACGGGGAATTCAGGATGCCTCTTGTGTTGGCCCAGGGAAGTCCAATCTTCCATTCGAGTTGCGAAGGAAAGCTGGGGATTGCTCTCGAGTGACTGCAGGGCCAATAGACCTCATCTAGGCTTGTGTCCAGAAGCCAATGTTCCTCTCCAGGGGCTACAGGGATCTCGGGGTTGCATTCCAGACGCACCCGGGGAGACAGGCATCCATCTCGAGTGGGAGCAAAGAACCCCGCTCTGCTCTTGAGTCGCGACGGGTATCTCTTGGAGCTCACTGGGTGGACTAAAGGGAGTCAAGCCTCCTGAGGCGTTTGGAGAGAGGTCGAGAGACTGGTCTCTAGGCCATGCAGGAGACGAAGGCCCTCAAGTCGCGATGACGGGGGAGGCTCGGGGTTGTTCTCGAGCGGCGGCCCCAGTGTGCGGTTT
This sequence comes from Bos javanicus, assembly GCF_032452875.1. NCBI lineage: Eukaryota > Metazoa > Chordata > Mammalia > Artiodactyla > Bovidae > Bos > Bos javanicus. The sequence goes on along the minus strand of NW_026894117.1, from coordinate 118,209 downwards.
CTCGCGAGGTACGACGGCGAGGTCAGTGAGCCTCTCGTGGGGCGGCAAGGAAGTCGGGTCTCCATGCGAATGGCGAGGGGGAGCGCGTCTTTACTCTCAAGTCATAGTAGGGGAATCTGGCCTCGAGACGTGTTGAAGAAGGTCTCTCGAGGTCTTTCTCGGGTTGAGGCAGGACACCCTGGGGTCCCTCGACTTGTGCAGGTGACCTCAGGGGGCTTCTCATGGTGGCTCTGAGAAGTCAGGGAAACTGGAGGTGGGAGGGGCCTCTCGGCACTCCACTGGGTTTGGTGCATTGGAAGAGGGCCTCATCTCCAGTTGAGGCAGGAACCTCAGGGTTCCTCTGACTTCAGACTCCGACCGCAAGGTCCCTGCAGACTTGGGACAGGAGAGTCAGGCCTCGTCTTGGGTTGAGGCATGGAACTCCGCTTGCCTCTCGAGGTGTTCCCGGGGAGACAGGCCACTTGTCGAGCGGTATTTGGAACCTGGGGGTCTTTTCCCGACGATGCACGGGCGAGTCACTGCCCCTTCGTGTTGACTTCATTCACAGGGTGGAGTTCGAAGAGGTGTCCGGGCATCGGGTTCTTATCAAGAGGGGACCGGGAAATCGGGGTCCTTCGGAATGTGGAACCACCCACGAGGCCACGTCTGGAATGTCGTCGTGAGACCGGCCTCATCCTGAGGTGCGACCGGAAGGCCGGGAACCCCTTCCAGACAAAGCAGGGGAGTCGACCCTCCTGTCCAGATCAGGAGGGTAGAAGAGGCTCAGAGGAAGTGTTGCCAGAAAACTTCGGTGTTCCTCTCGAGGGAGACCGGGATGTCGGGGCACTTTGTGGGTCGCATCAAGGGTGACAAGTACCGTTTCGAACTCCAATTCCTAAAGTGGGACTTCTCCTGAGACGCTGTAGCGGCACAGGGCTACATCTTGCGATGACGGGGGAACCACGTGGTTTTTCTCGAGGTGTAGCAGGATTCTCGAATTACGACGGGGAATTCAGGATGCTTCTTGTGTAGGCCCAGGGAAGTCCAATCTTCCATTCGAGTTGCGAAGGAAAGCTGGGGATTGCTCTCGAGTGACTGCAGGGCCAATAGACCTCATCTAGGCTTGTGTCCAGAAGCCAGTGTTCCTCTCCAGGGGCGACAGGGATCTCGGGGTTGCATTCCAGACACACCCGGGAGACAGGCATCCATCTCGAGTGGAAGCAAAGAACCCCGCTCTGCTCTCGAGTCGCGACGGGTATCTCTTGGAGCTCACTGGGTGGACTAAAGGGAGTCAAGCCTCCTGAGGCTTTTGGAGAGAGGTCGCGAGATTGGTCTCTAGGCCATGCAGGAGACGAAGGCCCTCATCTCGCGATGACGGGGGAGTCTTGGGGTTGTTCTCGAGCGGCGGCCCCAGTGTGCGCTTTCTCACGAGGTACGACGGCGAGGTCAGTGAGCCTCTCGTGGGGCGCCAGGGAAGTCGGGTCTCCATGCGAGTGGCGAGGGCGAGCGCGTCATTGCTCTCGAGCCATGGTAGCGTGCCGGGGACCAGCCCCGGCTGATCCAGGGTATTCGAAGGAGAGACGGCGTAGGCGAAGATCAGGAAACCACTGCTTAATTAAATGTTAATTAAGGATATAAAGAGTAATAGAATGAGGATAGCTCAGTGAGGAAATTCAGTGGCGAAAAGAGGCTGAATAATTCAGCCAGAAGGTAAGAGAAAGAACGACATGGTGAGACCAAGTTTCGGTGAACAAGGCCCGCACTTTATTTTTCAAAGTAGTTTTTATACCTTAAGTTATGCATAGAGGATAATGGGGGAAGGGGTAGAGTCTTGCAGCAAACCAGGCTTTCTTCCTGCAAACTTATCATATGCAAAAGCTTAGGTGATTTGCATCATCTTCTGGCCCGGAGGCCTGTTAACATTTTAAGACCTTTTCTTCAGAAAACTTATTTTTCTCTAAAGGTGGTTGGTCAGGAGCCACCCTCCAAAAAAGCATTAGATAAAGTTGCATTCCTACAGAGCAAAGGTGTGGTGGGCTATAACAAGAAAAAGAATTAACTCAAGGGTCCCAGGTTACAAACATTAAAGCTACTACTTACACCAATTATATTAATCAATACACTGCCAGGGACACAGCAGGTAAGGGATATGGAAACTTAGCAGCAAACAATGGCCCAACAAGTGAAAAACCATTCACCAATACAATTTCTAATCAATCTTGTAACTACTCAAAAGAATTTGTGTTTAGACAGTTTAGAACATCTCCTGCCTCTCACAGTTGGGAGGCTCTGAACAATCACATGTGGCCGGAAAAACCTATTCAGGCAGGCTAGAGGATTTCCAAAGGAGTTTGTAGGTTAAACACTGTCACACCCAGGAATTATTAACTGGAACTGTAAGCTAACTCTTTTTCAGAGAGAGGTAGTGGGGGAGAGCCCCCGTAAAGTCAGAGGTTTAGGTGCAAGCACAAGCAGAAAGTAGGCAGACTCTGGTTTTGGGGGTATATGCTCGAGAATTTCCAGGGGGACTCCTGAAGCTCGATCCCGCCTTTGCGTATGCCGAGCCTCCTTCCTCATGACCTTTGTCATGGGCGGAGTTCCTCACTGGCTCCCAGCAGTGATAGAATTCCAGTGGAGCTATTCCAGATCCTGAATGATGATGCTGTGGAAAGTGCTGCACTCAATATGCAATATGCAATATGCACTCAATATGCAATATGCCGGCTCACGGCAGTAGGGGAATCTGGCCTCGAGACGTGTTGAAGAAGGTCTCTCGAGGTCTTTCTCGGGTTGAGGCAGGACACCCTGGGGTCCCTCGACTTGTGCAGGTGACCTCAGGGGGCTTCTCATGGTGGCTCTGAGAAGTCAGGGAAACTGGAGGTGGGAGGGGCCTCTCGGCACTCCACTGGGTTTGGTGCATTGGAAGAGGGCCTCATCTCCAGTTGAGGCAGGAACCTCAGGGTTCCTCTGACTTCAGACTCCGACCGCAAGGTCCCTGCAGACTTGGGACAGGAGAGTCAGGCCTCGTCTTGGGTTGAGGCATGGAACTCCGCTTGCCTCTCGAGGTGTTCCCGGGGAGACAGGCCACTTGTCGAGCGGTATTTGGAACCTGGGGGTCTTTTCCCGACGATGCACGGGCGAGTCACTGCCCCTTCGTGTTGACTTCATTCACAGGGTGGAGTTCGAAGAGGTGTCCGGGCATCGGGTTCTTATCAAGAGGGGACCGGGAAATCGGGGTCCTTCGGAATGTGGAACCACCCACGAGGCCACGTCTGGAATGTCGTCGTGAGACCGGCCTCATCCTGAGGTGCGACCGGAAGGCCGGGAACCCCTTCCAGACAAAGCAGGGGAGTCGACCCTCCTGTCCAGATCAGGAGGGTAGAAGAGGCTCAGAGGAAGTGTTGCCAGAAAACTTCGGTGTTCCTCTCGAGGGAGACCGGGATGTCGGGGCACTTTGTGGGTCGCATCAAGGGTGACAAGTACCGTTTCGAACTCCAATTCCTAACGTGGGACTTCTCCTGAGACGCTGTAGCGGCACAGGGCTTCATCTTGCGATGACGGGGGAACCACGTGGTTTTTCTCGAGGTGTAGCAGGATTCTCGAATTACGACGGGGAATTCAGGATGCTTCTTGTGTAGGCCCAGGGAAGTCCAATCTTCCATTCGAGTTGCGAAGGAAAGCTGGGGATTGCTCTCGAGTGACTGCAGGGCCAATAGACCTCATCTGGGCTTGTGTCCAGAAGCCAGTGTTCCTCTCCAGGGGCGACAGGGATCTCGGGGTTGCATTCCAGACACACCCGGGGAGACAGGCATCCATCTCGAGTGGAAGCAAAGAACCCCGCTCTGCTCTCGAGTCGCGACGGGTATCTCTTGGAGCTCACTGGGTGGACTAAAGGGAGTCAAGCCTCCTGAGGCGTTTGGAGAGAGGTCGCGAGATTGGTCTCTAGGCCATGCAGGAGACGAAGGCCCTCATCTCGCGATGACGGGGGAGTCTTGGGGTTGTTCTCGAGCGGCGGCCCCAGTGTGCGCTTTCTCACGAGGTACGACGGCGAGGTCAGTGAGCCTCTCGTGGGGCGCCAGGGAAGTCGGGTCTCCATGCGAGTGGCGAGGGCGAGCGCGTCATTGCTCTCGAGCCATGGTAGCGTGCCGGGGACCAGCCCCGGCTGATCCAGGGTATTCGAAGGAGAGACGGCGTAGGCGAAGATCAGGAAACCACTGCTTAATTAAATGTTAATTAAGGATATAAAGAGTAATAGAATGAGGATAGCTCAGTGAGGAAATTCAGTGGCGAAAAGAGGCTGAATAATTCAGCCAGAAGGTAAGAGAAAGAACGACATGGTGAGACCAAGTTTCGGTGAACAAGGCCCGCACTTTATTTTTCAAAGTAGTTTTTATACCTTAAGTTATGCATAGAGGATAATGGGGGAAGGGGTAGAGTCTTGCAGCAAACCAGGCTTTCTTCCTGCAAACTTATCATATGCAAAAGCTTAGGTGATTTGCATCATCTTCTGGCCCGGAGGCCTGTTAACATTTTAAGACCTTTTCTTCAGAAAACTTATTTTTCTCTAAAGGTGGTTGGTCAGGAGCCACCCTCCAAAAAAGCATTAGATAAAGTTGCATTCCTACAGAGCAAAGGTGTGGTGGGCTATAACAAGAAAAAGAATTAACTCAAGGGTCCCAGGTTACAAACATTAAAGCTACTACTTACACCAATTATATTAATCAATACACTGCCAGGGACACAGCAGGTAAGGGATATGGAAACTTAGCAGCAAACAATGGCCCAACAAGTGAAAAACCATTCACCAATACAATTTCTAATCAATCTTGTAACTACTCAAAAGAATTTGTGTTTAGACAGTTTAGAACATCTCCTGCCTCTCACAGTTGGGAGGCTCTGAACAATCACATGTGGCCGGAAAAACCTATTCAGGCAGGCTAGAGGATTTCCAAAGGAGTTTGTAGGTTAAACACTGTCACACCCAGGAATTATTAACTGGAACTGTAAGCTAACTCTTTTTCAGAGAGAGGTAGTGGGGGAGAGCCCCCGTAAAGTCAGAGGTTTAGGTGCAAGCACAAGCAGAAAGTAGGCAGACTCTGGTTTTGGGGGTATATGCTCGAGAATTTCCAGGGGGACTCCTGAAGCTCGATCCCGCCTTTGCGTATGCCGAGCCTCCTTCCTCATGACCTTTGTCATGGGCGGAGTTCCTCACTGGCTCCCAGCAGTGATAGAATTCCAGTGGAGCTATTCCAGATCCTGAATGATGATGCTGTGGAAAGTGCTGCACTCAATATGCAATATGCAATATGCACTCAATATGCAATATGCCGGCTCACGGCAGTAGGGGAATCTGGCCTCGAGACGTGTTGAAGAAGGTCTCTCGAGGTCTTTCTCGGGTTGAGGCAGGACACCCTGGGGTCCCTCGACTTGTGCAGGTGACCTCAGGGGGCTTCTCATGGTGGCTCTGAGAAGTCAGGGAAACTGGAGGTGGGAGGGGCCTCTCGGCACTCCACTGGGTTTGGTGCATTGGAAGAGGGCCTCATCTCCAGTTGAGGCAGGAACCTCAGGGTTCCTCTGACTTCAGACTCCGACCGCAAGGTCCCTGCAGACTTGGGACAGGAGAGTCAGGCCTCGTCTTGGGTTGAGGCATGGAACTCCGCTTGCCTCTCGAGGTTCCCGGGGAGACAGGCCACTTGTCGAGCGGTATTTGGAACCTGGGGTCTTTTCCCGACGATGCACGGGCGAGTCACTGCCCCTTCGTGTTGACTTCATTCACAGGGTGGAGTTCGAAGAGGTGTCCGGGCATCGGGTTCTTATCAAGAGGGGACCGGGAAATCGGGGTCCTTCGGAATGTGGAACCACCCACGAGGCCACGTCTGGAATGTCGTCGTGAGACCGGCCTCATCCTGAGGTGCGACCGGAAGGCCGGGAACCCCTTCCAGACAAAGCAGGGGAGTCGACCCTCCTGTCCAGATCAGGAGGGTAGAAGAGGCTCAGAGGAAGTGTTGCCAGAAAACTTCGGTGTTCCTCTCGAGGGAGACCGGGATGTCGGGGCACTTTGTGGGTCGCATCAAGGGTGACAAGTACCGTTTCGAACTCCAATTCCTAAAGTGGGACTTCTCCTGAGACGCTGTAGCGGCACAGGGCTACATCTTGCGATGACGGGGGAACCACGTGGTTTTTCTCGAGGTGTAGCAGGATTCTCGAATTACGACGGGGAATTCAGGATGCTTCTTGTGTAGGCCCAGGGAAGTCCAATCTTCCATTCGAGTTGCGAAGGAAAGCTGGGGATTGCTCTCGAGTGACTGCAGGGCCAATAGACCTCATCTAGGCTTGTGTCCAGAAGCCAGTGTTCCTCTCCAGGGGCGACAGGGATCTCGGGGTTGCATTCCAGACACACCCGGGGAGACAGGCATCCATCTCGAGTGGAAGCAAAGAACCCCGCTCTGCTCTCGAGTCGCGACGGGTATCTCTTGGAGCTCACTGGGTGGACTAAAGGGAGTCAAGCCTCCTGAGGCTTTTGGAGAGAGGTCGCGAGATTGGTCTCTAGGCCATGCAGGAGACGAAGGCCCTCATCTCGCGATGACGGGGGAGTCTTGGGGTTGTTCGCGAGCGGCGGCCCCAGTGTGCGCTTTCTCACGAGGTACGACGGCGAGGTCAGTGAGCCTCTCGTGGGGCGCCAGGGAAGTCGGGTCCCCATGCGAGTGGCGAGGGCGAGCGCGTCATTGCTCTCGAGCCATGGTAGCGTGCCGGGGACCAGCCCCGGCTGATCCAGGGTATTCGAAGGAGAGACGGCGTAGGCGAAGATCAGGAAACCACTGCTTAATTAAATGTTAATTAAGGATATAAAGAGTAATAGAATGAGGATAGCTCAGTGAGGAAATTCAGTGGCGAAAAGAGGCTGAATAATTCAGCCAGAAGGTAAGAGAAAGAACGACATGGTGAGACCAAGTTTCGGTGAACAAGGCCCGCACTTTATTTTTCAAAGTAGTTTTTATACCTTAAGTTATGCATAGAGGATAATGGGGGAAGGGGTAGAGTCTTGCAGCAAACCAGGCTTTCTTCCTGCAAACTTATCATATGCAAAAGCTTAGGTGATTTGCATCATCTTCTGGCCCGGAGGCCTGTTAACATTTTAAGACCTTTTCTTCAGAAAACTTATTTTTCTCTAAAGGTGGTTGGTCAGGAGCCACCCTCCAAAAAAGCATTAGATAAAGTTGCATTCCTACAGAGCAAAGGTGTGGTGGGCTATAACAAGAAAAAGAATTAACTCAAGGGTCCCAGGTTACAAACATTAAAGCTACTACTTACACCAATTATATTAATCAATACACTGCCAGGGACACAGCAGGTAAGGGATATGGAAACTTAGCAGCAAACAATGGCCCAACAAGTGAAAAACCATTCACCAATACAATTTCTAATCAATCTTGTAACTACTCAAAAGAATTTGTGTTTAGACAGTTTAGAACATCTCCTGCCTCTCACAGTTGGGAGGCTCTGAACAATCACATGTGGCCGGAAAAACCTATTCAGGCAGGCTAGAGGATTTCCAAAGGAGTTTGTAGGTTAAACACTGTCACACCCAGGAATTATTAACTGGAACTGTAAGCTAACTTTTTTCAGAGAGAGGTAGTGGGGGAGAGCCCCCGTAAAGTCAGAGGTTTAGGTGCAAGCACAAGCAGAAAGTAGGCAGACTCTGGTTTTGGGGGTATATGCTCGAGAATTTCCAGGGGGACTCCTGAAGCTCGATCCCGCCTTTGCGTATGCCGAGCCTCCTTCCTCATGACCTTTGTCATGGGCGGAGTTCCTCACTGGCTCCCAGCAGTGATAGAATTCCAGTGGAGCTATTCCAGATCCTGAATGATGATGCTGTGGAAAGTGCTGCACTCAATATGCAATATGCACTATGCACTCAATATGCAATATGCCGGCTCACGGCAGTAGGGGAATCTGGCCTCGAGACGTGTTGAAGAAGGTCTCTCGAGGTCTTTCTCGGGTTGAGGCAGGACACCCTGGGGTCCCTCGACTTGTGCAGGTGACCTCAGGGGGCTTCTCATGGTGGCTCTGAGAAGTCAGGGAAACTGGAGGTGGGAGGGGCCTCTCGGCACTCCACTGGGTTTGGTGCATTGGAAGAGGGCCTCATCTCCAGTTGAGGCAGGAACCTCAGGGTTCCTCTGACTTCAGACTCCGACCGCAAGGTCCCTGCAGACTTGGGACAGGAGAGTCAGGCCTCGTCTTGGGTTGAGGCATGGAACTCCGCTTGCCTCTCGAGGTGTTCCCGGGGAGACAGGCCACTTGTCGAGCGGTATTTGGAACCTGGGGGTCTTTTCCCGACGATGCACGGGCGAGTCACTGCCCCTTCGTGTTGACTTCATTCACAGGGTGGAGTTCGAAGAGGTGTCCGGGCATCGGGTTCTTATCAAGAGGGGACCGGGAAATCGGGGTCCTTCGGAATGTGGAACCACCCACGAGGCCACGTCTGGAATGTCGTCGTGAGACCGGCCTCATCCTGAGGTGCGACCGGAAGGCCGGGAACCCCTTCCAGACAAAGCAGGGGAGTCGACCCTCCTGTCCAGATCAGGAGGGTAGAAGAGGCTCAGAGGAAGTGTTGCCAGAAAACTTCGGTGTTCCTCTCGAGGGAGACCGGGATGTCGGGGCACTTTGTGGGTCGCATCAAGGGTGACAAGTACCGTTTCGAACTCCAATTCCTAAAGTGGGACTTCTCCTGAGACGCTGTAGCGGCACAGGGCTACATCTTGCGATGACGGGGGAACCACGTGGTTTTTCTCGAGGTGTAGCAGGATTCTCGAATTACGACGGGGAATTCAGGATGCTTCTTGTGTAGGCCCAGGGAAGTCCAATCTTCCATTCGAGTTGCGAAGGAAAGCTGGGGATTGCTCTCGAGTGACTGCAGGGCCAATAGACCTCATCTAGGCTTGTGTCCAGAAGCCAGTGTTCCTCTCCAGGGGCGACAGGGATCTCGGGGTTGCATTCCAGACACACCCGGGGAGACAGGCATCCATCTCGAGTGGAAGCAAAGAACCCCGCTCTGCTCTCGAGTCGCGACGGGTATCTCTTGGAGCTCACTGGGTGGACTAAAGGGAGTCAAGCCTCCTGAGGCTTTTGGAGAGAGGTCGCGAGATTGGTCTCTAGGCCATGCAGGAGACGAAGGCCCTCATCTCGCGATGACGGGGGAGTCTTGGGGTTGTTCTCGAGCGGCGGCCCCAGTGTGCGCTTTCTCACGAGGTACGACGGCGAGGTCAGTGAGCCTCTCGTGGGGCGCCAGGGAAGTCGGGTCTCCATGCGAGTGGCGAGGGCGAGCGCGTCATTGCTCTCGAGCCATGGTAGCGTGCCGGGGACCAGCCCCGGCTGATCCAGGGTATTCGAAGGAGAGACGGCGTAGGCGAAGATCAGGAAACCACTGCTTAATTAAATGTTAATTAAGGATATAAAGAGTAATAGAATGAGGATAGCTCAGTGAGGAAATTCAGTGGCGAAAAGAGGCTGAATAATTCAGCCAGAAGGTAAGAGAAAGAACGACATGGTGAGACCAAGTTTCGGTGAACAAGGCCCGCACTTTATTTTTCAAAGTAGTTTTTATACCTTAAGTTATGCATAGAGGATAATGGGGGAAGGGGTAGAGTCTTGCAGCAAACCAGGCTTTCTTCCTGCAAACTTATCATATGCAAAAGCTTAGGTGATTTGCATCATCTTCTGGCCCGGAGGCCTGTTAACATTTTAAGACCTTTTCTTCAGAAACCTTATTTTTCTCTAAAGGTGGTTGGTCAGGAGCCACCCTCCAAAAAAGCATTAGATAAAGTTGCATTCCTACAGAGCAAAGGTGTGGTGGGCTATAACAAGAAAAAGAATTAACTCAAGGGTCCCAGGTTACAAACATTAAAGCTACTACTTACACCAATTATATTAATCAATACACTGCCAGGGACACAGCAGGTAAGGGATATGGAAACTTAGCAGCAAACAATGGCCCAACAAGTGAAAAACCATTCACCAATACAATTTCTAATCAATCTTGTAACTACTCAAAAGAATTTGTGTTTAGACAGTTTAGAACATCTCCTGCCTCTCACAGTTGGGAGGCTCTGAACAATCACATGTGGCCGGAAAAACCTATTCAGGCAGGCTAGAGGATTTCCAAAGGAGTTTGTAGGTTAAACACTGTCACACCCAGGAATTATTAACTGGAACTGTAAGCTAACTCTTTTTTCAGAGAGAGGTAGTGGGGGAGAGCCCCCGTAAAGTCAGAGGTTTAGGTGCAAGCACAAGCAGAAAGTAGGCAGACTCTGGTTTTGGGGGTATATGCTCGAGAATTTCCAGGGGGACTCCTGAAGCTCGATCCCGCCTTTGCGTATGCCGAGCCTCCTTCCTCATGACCTTTGTCATGGGCGGAGTTCCTCACTGGCTCCCAGCAGTGATAGAATTCCAGTGGAGCTATTCCAGATCCTGAATGATGATGCTGTGGAAAGTGCTGCACTCAATATGCAATATGCACTATGCACTCAATATGCAATATGCCGGCTCACGGCAGTAGGGGAATCTGGCCTCGAGACGTGTTGAAGAAGGTCTCTCGAGGTCTTTCTCGGGTTGAGGCAGGACACCCTGGGGTCCCTCGACTTGTGCAGGTGACCTCAGGGGGCTTCTCATGGTGCCTCTGAGAAGTCAGGGAAACTGGAGGTGGGAGGGGCCTCTCGGCACTCCACTGGGTTTGGTGCATTGGAAGAGGGCCTCATCTCCAGTTGAGGCAGGAACCTCAGGGTTCCTCTGACTTCAGACTCCGACCGCAAGGTCCCTGCAGACTTGGGACAGGAGAGTCAGGCCTCGTCTTGGGTTGAGGCATGGAACTCCGCTTGCCTCTCGAGGTGTTCCCGGGGAGACAGGCCACTTGTCGAGCGGTATTTGGAACCTGGGGGTCTTTTCCCGACGATGCACGGGCGAGTCACTGCCCCTTCGTGTTGACTTCATTCACAGGGTGGAGTTCGAAGAGGTGTCCGGGCATCGGGTTCTTATCAAGAGGGGACCGGGAAATCGGGGTCCTTCGGAATGTGGAACCACCCACGAGGCCACGTCTGGAATGTCGTCGTGAGACCGGCCTCATCCTGAGGTGCGACCGGAAGGCCGGGAACCCCTTCCAGACAAAGCAGGGGAGTCGACCCTCCTGTCCAGATCAGGAGGGTAGAAGAGGCTCAGAGGAAGTGTTGCCAGAAAACTTCGGTGTTCCTCTCGAGGGAGACCGGGATGTCGGGGCACTTTGTGGGTCGCATCAAGGGTGACAAGTACCGTTTCGAACTCCAATTCCTAAAGTGGGACTTCTCCTGAGACGCTGTAGCGGCACAGGGCTACATCTTGCGATGACGGGGGAACCACGTGGTTTTTCTCGAGGTGTAGCAGGATTCTCGAATTACGACGGGGAATTCAGGATGCTTCTTGTGTAGGCCCAGGGAAGTCCAATCTTCCATTCGAGTTGCGAAGGAAAGCTGGGGATTGCTCTCGAGTGACTGCAGGGCCAATAGACCTCATCTAGGCTTGTGTCCAGAAGCCAGTGTTCCTCTCCAGGGGCGACAGGGATCTCGGGGTTGCATTCCAGACACACCCGGGGAGACAGGCATCCATCTCGAGTGGAAGCAAAGAACCCCGCTCTGCTCTCGAGTCGCGACGGGTATCTCTTGGAGCTCACTGGGTGGACTAAAGGGAGTCAAGCCTCCTGAGGCTTTTGGAGAGAGGTCGCGAGATTGGTCTCTAGGCCATGCAGGAGACGAAGGCCCTCATCTCGCGATGACGGGGGAGTCTTGGGGTTGTTCTCGAGCGGCGGCCCCAGTGTGCGCTTTCTCACGAGGTACGACGGCGAGGTCAGTGAGCCTCTCGTGGGGCGCCAGGGAAGTCGGGTCTCCATGCGAGTGGCGAGGGCGAGCGCGTCATTGCTCTCGAGCCATGGTAGCGTGCCGGGGACCAGCCCCGGCTGATCCAGGGTATTCGAAGGAGAGACGGCGTAGGCGAAGATCAGGAAACCACTGCTTAATTAAATGTTAATTAAGGATATAAAGAGTAATAGAATGAGGATAGCTCAGTGAGGAAATTCAGTGGCGAAAAGAGGCTGAATAATTCAGCCAGAAGGTAAGAGAAAGAACGACATGGTGAGACCAAGTTTCGGTGAACAAGGCCCGCACTTTATTTTTCAAAGTAGTTTTTATACCTTAAGTTATGCATAGAGGATAATGGGGGAAGGGGTAGAGTCTTGCAGCAAACCAGGCTTTCTTCCTGCAAACTTATCATATGCAAAAGCTTAGGTGATTTGCATCATCTTCTGGCCCGGAGGCCTGTTAACATTTTAAGACCTTTTCTTCAGAAACCTTATTTTTCTCTAAAGGTGGTTGGTCAGGAGCCACCCTCCAAAAAAGCATTAGATAAAGTTGCATTCCTACAGAGCAAAGGTGTGGTGGGCTATAACAAGAAAAAGAATTAACTCAAGGGTCCCAGGTTACAAACATTAAAGCTACTACTTACACCAATTATATTAATCAATACACTGCCAGGGACACAGCAGGTAAGGGATATGGAAACTTAGCAGCAAACAATGGCCCAACAAGTGAAAAACCATTCACCAATACAATTTCTAATCAATCTTGTAACTACTCAAAAGAATTTGTGTTTAGACAGTTTAGAACATCTCCTGCCTCTCACAGTTGGGAGGCTCTGAACAATCACATGTGGCCGGAAAAACCTATTCAGGCAGGCTAGAGGATTTCCAAAGGAGTTTGTAGGTTAAACACTGTCACACCCAGGAATTATTAACTGGAACTGTAAGCTAACTCTTTTTCAGAGAGAGGTAGTGGGGGAGAGCCCCCGTAAAGTCAGAGGTTTAGGTGCAAGCACAAGCAGAAAGTAGGCAGACTCTGGTTTTGGGGGTATATGCTCGAGAATTTCCAGGGGGACTCCTGAAGCTCGATCCCGCCTTTGCGTATGCCGAGCCTCCTTCCTCATGACCTTTGTCATGGGCGGAGTTCCTCACTGGCTCCCAGCAGTGATAGAATTCCAGTGGAGCTATTCCAGATCCTGAATGATGATGCTGTGGAAAGTGCTGCACTCAATATGCAATATGCACTATGCACTCAATATGCAATATGCCGGCTCACGGCAGTAGGGGAATCTGGCCTCGAGACGTGTTGAAGAAGGTCTCTCGAGGTCTTTCTCGGGTTGAGGCAGGACACCCTGGGGTCCCTCGACTTGTGCAGGTGACCTCAGGGGGCTTCTCATGGTGCCTCTGAGAAGTCAGGGAAACTGGAGGTGGGAGGGGCCTCTCGGCACTCCACTGGGTTTGGTGCATTGGAAGAGGGCCTCATCTCCAGTTGAGGCAGGAACCTCAGGGTTCCTCTGACTTCAGACTCCGACCGCAAGGTCCCTGCAGACTTGGGACAGGAGAGTCAGGCCTCGTCTTGGGTTGAGGCATGGAACTCCGCTTGCCTCTCGAGGTGTTCCCGGGGAGACAGGCCACTTGTCGAGCGGTATTTGGAACCTGGGGGTCTTTTCCCGACGATGCACGGGCGAGTCACTGCCCCTTCGTGTTGACTTCATTCACAGGGTGGAGTTCGAAGAGGTGTCCGGGCATCGGGTTCTTATCAAGAGGGGACCGGGAAATCGGGGTCCTTCGGAATGTGGAACCACCCACGAGGCCACGTCTGGAATGTCGTCGTGAGACCGGCCTCATCCTGAGGTGCGACCGGAAGGCCGGGAACCCCTTCCAGACAAAGCAGGGGAGTCGACCCTCCTGTCCAGATCAGGAGGGTAGAAGAGGCTCAGAGGAAGTGTTGCCAGAAAACTTCGGTGTTCCTCTCGAGGGAGACCGGGATGTCGGGGCACTTTGTGGGTCGCATCAAGGGTGACAAGTACCGTTTCGAACTCCAATTCCTAAAGTGGGACTTCTCCTGAGACGCTGTAGCGGCACAGGGCTACATCTTGCGATGACGGGGGAACCACGTGGTTTTTCTCGAGGTGTAGCAGGATTCTCGAATTACGACGGGGAATTCAGGATGCTTCTTGTGTAGGCCCAGGGAAGTCCAATCTTCCATTCGAGTTGCGAAGGAAAGCTGGGGATTGCTCTCGAGTGACTGCAGGGCCAATAGACCTCATCTAGGCTTGTGTCCAGAAGCCAGTGTTCCTCTCCAGGGGCGACAGGGATCTCGGGGTTGCATTCCAGACACACCCGGGGAGACAGGCATCCATCTCGAGTGGAAGCAAAGAACCCCGCTCTGCTCTCGAGTCGCGACGGGTATCTCTTGGAGCTCACTGGGTGGACTAAAGGGAGTCAAGCCTCCTGAGGCTTTTGGAGAGAGGTCGCGAGATTGGTCTCTAGGCCATGCAGGAGACGAAGGCCCTCATCTCGCGATGACGGGGGAGTCTTGGGGTTGTTCTCGAGCGGCGGCCCCAGTGTGCGCTTTCTCACGAGGTACGACGGCGAGGTCAGTGAGCCTCTCGTGGGGCGCCAGGGAAGTCGGGTCTCCATGCGAGTGGCGAGGGCGAGCGCGTCATTGCTCTCGAGCCATGGTAGCGTGCCGGGGACCAGCCCCGGCTGATCCAGGGTATTCGAAGGAGAGACGGCGTAGGCGAAGATCAGGAAACCACTGCTTAATTAAATGTTAATTAAGGATATAAAGAGTAATAGAATGAGGATAGCTCAGTGAGGAAATTCAGTGGCGAAAAGAGGCTGAATAATTCAGCCAGAAGGTAAGAGAAAGAACAACATGGTGAGACCAAGTTTCGGTGAACAAGGCCCGCACTTTATTTTTCAAAGTAGATTTTATACCTTAAGTTATGCATAGAGGATAATGGGGGAAGGGGTAGAGTCTTGCAGCAAACCAGGCTTTCTTCCTGCAAACTTATCATATGCAAAAGCTTAGGTGATTTGCATCATCTTCTGGCCCGGAGGCCTGTTAACATTTTAAGACCTTTTCTTCAGAAACCTTATTTTTCTCTAAAGGTGGTTGGTCAGGAGCCACCCTCCAAAAAAGCATTAGATAAAGTTGCATTCCTACAGAGCAAAGGTGTGGTGGGCTATAACAAGAAAAAGAATTAACTCAAGGGTCCCAGGTTACAAACATTAAAGCTACTACTTACACCAATTATATTAATCAATACACTGCCAGGGACACCGCAGGTAAGGGATATGGAAACTTAGCAGCAAACAATGGCCCAACAAGTGAAAAACCATTCACCAATACAATTTCTAATCAATCTTGTAACTACTCAAAAGAATTTGTGTTTAGACAGTTTAGAACATCTCCTGCCTCTCACAGTTGGGAGGCTCTGAACAATCACATGTGGCCGGAAAAACCTATTCAGGCAGGCTAGAGGATTTCCAAAGGAGTTTGTAGGTTAAACACTGTCACACCCAGGAATTATTAACTGGAACTGTAAGCTAACTCTTTTTCAGAGAGAGGTAGTGGGGGAGAGCCCCCGTAAAGTCAGAGGTTTAGGTGCAAGCACAAGCAGAAAGTAGGCAGACTCTGGTTTTGGGGGTATATGCTCGAGAATTTCCAGGGGGACTCCTGAAGCTCGATCCCGCCTTTGCGTATGCCGAGCCTCCTTCCTCATGACCTTTGTCATGGGCGGAGTTCCTCACTGGCTCCCAGCAGTGATAGAATTCCAGTGGAGCTATTCCAGATCCTGAATGATGATGCTGTGGAAAGTGCTGCACTCAATATGCAATATGCAATATGCACTCAATATGCAATATGCCGGCTCACGGCAGTAGGGGAATCTGGCCTCGAGACGTGTTGAAGAAGGTCTCTCGAGGTCTTTCTCGGGTTGAGGCAGGACACCCTGGGGTCCCTCGACTTGTGCAGGTGACCTCAGGGGGCTTCTCATGGTGGCTCTGAGAAGTCAGGGAAACTGGAGGTGGGAGGGGCCTCTCGGCACTCCACTGGGTTTGGTGCATTGGAAGAGGGCCTCATCTCCAGTTGAGGCAGGAACCTCAGGGTTCCTCTGACTTCAGACTCCGACCGCAAGGTCCCTGCAGACTTGGGACAGGAGAGTCAGGCCTCGTCTTGGGTTGAGGCATGGAACTCCGCTTGCCTCTCAAGGTGTTCCCGGGGAGACAGGCCACTTGTCGAGCAGTATTTGGAACCTGGGGGTCTTTTCCCGACGATGCACGGGCGAGTCACTGCCCCTTCGTGTTGACTTCATTCACAGGGTGGAGTTCGAAGAGGTGTCCGGGCATCGGGTTCTTATCAAGAGGGGACCGGGAAATCGGGGTCCTTCGGAATGTGGAACCACCCACGAGGCCACGTCTGGAATGTCGTCGTGAGACCGGCCTCATCCTGAGGTGCGACCGGAAGGCCGGGAACCCCTTCCAGACAAAGCAGGGGAGTCGACCCTCCTGTCCAGATCAGGAGGGTAGAAGAGGCTCAGAGGAAGTGTTGCCAGAAAACTTCGGTGTTCCTCTCGAGGGAGACCGGGATGTCGGGGCACTTTGTGGGTCGCATCAAGGGTGACAAGTACCGTTTCGAACTCCAATTCCTAAAGTGGGACTTCTCCTGAGACGCTGTAGCGGCACAGGGCTACATCTTGCGATGACGGGGGAACCACGTGGTTTTTCTCGAGGTGTAGCAGGATTCTCGAATTACGACGGGGAATTCAGGATGCTTCTTGTGTAGGCCCAGGGAAGTCCAATCTTCCATTCGAGTTGCGAAGGAAAGCTGGGGATTTCTCTCGAGTGACTGCAGGGCCAATAGACCTCATCTAGGCTTGTGTCCAGAAGCCAGTGTTCCTCTCCAGGGGCGACAGGGATCTCGGGGTTGCATTCCAGACACACCCGGGGAGACAGGCATCCATCTCGAGTGGAAGCAAAGAACCCCGCTCTGCTCTCGAGTCGCGACGGGTATCTCTTGGAGCTCACTGGGTGGACTAAAGGGAGTCAAGCCTCCTGAGGCTTTTGGAGAGAGGTCGCGAGATTGGTCTCTAGGCCATGCAGGAGACGAAGGCCCTCATCTCGCGATGACGGGGGAGTCTTGGGGTTGTTCTCGAGCGGCGGCCCCAGTGTGCGCTTTCTCACGAGGTACGACGGCGAGGTCAGTGAGCCTCTCGTGGGGCGCCAGGGAAGTCGGGTCTCCATGCGAGTGGCGAGGGCGAGCGCGTCATTGCTCTCGAGCCATGGTAGCGTGCCGGGGACCAGCCCCGGCTGATCCAGGGTATTCGAAGGAGAGACGGCGTAGGCGAAGATCAGGAAACCACTGCTTAATTAAATGTTAATTAAGGATATAAAGAGTAATAGAATGAGGATAGCTCAGTGAGGAAATTCAGTGGCGAAAAGAGGCTGAATAATTCAGCCAGAAGGTAAGAGAAAGAACGACATGGTGAGACCAAGTTTCGGTGAACAAGGCCCGCACTTTATTTTTCAAAGTAGTTTTTATACCTTAAGTTATGCATAGAGGATAATGGGGGAAGGGGTAGAGTCTTGCAGCAAACCAGGCTTTCTTCCTGCAAACTTATCATATGCAAAAGCTTAGGTGATTTGCATCATCTTCTGGCCCGGAGGCCTGTTAACATTTTAAGACCTTTTCTTCAGAAACCTTATTTTTCTCTAAAGGTGGTTGGTCAGGAGCCACCCTCCAAAAAAGCATTAGATAAAGTTGCATTCCTACAGAGCAAAGGTGTGGTGGGCTATAACAAGAAAAAGAATTAACTCAAGGGTCCCAGGTTACAAACATTAAAGCTACTACTTACACCAATTATATTAATCAATACACTGCCAGGGACACAGCAGGTAAGGGATATGGAAACTTAGCAGCAAACAATGGCCCAACAAGTGAAAAACCATTCACCAATACAATTTCTAATCAATCTTGTAACTACTCAAAAGAATTTGTGTTTAGACAGTTTAGAACATCTCCTGCCTCTCACAGTTGGGAGGCTCTGAACAATCACATGTGGCCGGAAAAACCTATTCAGGCAGGCTAGAGGATTTCCAAAGGAGTTTGTAGGTTAAACACTGTCACACCCAGGAATTATTAACTGGAACTGTAAGCTAACTCTTTTTTCAGAGAGAGGTAGTGGGGGAGAGCCCCCGTAAAGTCAGAGGTTTAGGTGCAAGCACAAGCAGAAAGTAGGCAGACTCTGGTTTTGGGGGTATATGCTCGAGAATTTCCAGGGGGACTCCTGAAGCTCGATCCCGCCTTTGCGTATGCCGAGCCTCCTTCCTCATGACCTTTGTCATGGGCGGAGTTCCTCACTGGCTCCCAGCAGTGATAGAATTCCAGTGGAGCTATTCCAGATCCTGAATGATGATGCTGTGGAAAGTGCTGCACTCAATATGCAATATGCACTCAATATGCAATATGCCGGCTCACGGCAGTAGGGGGATCTGGCCTCGAGACGTGTTGAAGAAGGTCTCTCGAGGTCTTTCTCGGGTTGAGGCAGGACACCCTGGGGTCCCTCGACTTGTGCAGGTGACCTCAGGGGGCTTCTCATGGTGGCTCTGAGAAGTCAGGGAAACTGGAGGTGGGAGGGGCCTCTCGGCACTCCACTGGGTTTGGTGCATTGGAAGAGGGCCTCATCTCCAGTTGAGGCAGGAACCTCAGGGTTCCTCTGACTTCAGACTCCGACCGCAAGGTCCCTGCAGACTTGGGACAGGAGAGTCAGGCCTCGTCTTGGGTTGAGGCATGGAACTCCGCTTGCCTCTCGAGGTGTTCCCGGGGAGACAGGCCACTTGTCGAGCGGTATTTGGAACCTGGGGGTCTTTTCCCGACGATGCACGGGCGAGTCACTGCCCCTTCGTGTTGACTTCATTCACAGGGTGGAGTTCGAAGAGGTGTCCGGGCATCGGGTTCTTATCAAGAGGGGACCGGGAAATCGGGGTCCTTCGGAATGTGGAACCACCCACGAGGCCACGTCTGGAATGTCGTCGTGAGACCGGCCTCATCCTGAGGTGCGACCGGAAGGCCGGGAACCCCTTCCAGACAAAGCAGGGGAGTCGACCCTCCTGTCCAGATCAGGAGGGTAGAAGAGGCTCAGAGGAAGTGTTGCCAGAAAACTTCGGTGTTCCTCTCGAGGGAGACCGGGATGTCGGGGCACTTTGTGGGTCGCATCAAGGGTGACAAGTACCGTTTCGAACTCCAATTCCTAAAGTGGGACTTCTCCTGAGACGCTGTAGCGGCACAGGGCTACATCTTGCGATGACGGGGGAACCACGTGGTTTTTCTCGAGGTGTAGCAGGATTCTCGAATTACGACGGGGAATTCAGGATGCTTCTTGTGTAGGCCCAGGGAAGTCCAATCTTCCATTCGAGTTGCGAAGGAAAGCTGGGGATTTCTCTCGAGTGACTGCAGGGCCAATAGACCTCATCTAGGCTTGTGTCCAGAAGCCAGTGTTCCTCTCCAGGGGCGACAGGGATCTCGGGGTTGCATTCCAGACACACCCGGGGAGACAGGCATCCATCTCGAGTGGAAGCAAAGAACCCCGCTCTGCTCTCGAGTCGCGACGGGTATCTCTTGGAGCTCACTGGGTGGACTAAAGGGAGTCAAGCCTCCTGAGGCTTTTGGAGAGAGGTCGCGAGATTGGTCTCTAGGCCATGCGGGAGACGAAGGACCTCATCTCGCGATGACGGGGGAGTCTTGGGGTTGTTCTCGAGCGGCGGCCCCAGTGTGCGCTTTCTCACGAGGTACGACGGCGAGGTCAGTGAGCCTATCGTGGGGCGCCAGGGAAGTCGGGTCTCCATGCGAGTGGCAAGGGCGAGCGCGTCATTGCTCTTGAGCCATGGTAGGGTGCCGGGGACCAGCCCCGGCTGATCCAGGGTATTCGAAGGAGAGACGGCGTAGGCGAAGATCAGGAAACCACTGCTTAATCAAATGTTAATTAAGGATATAAAGAGTAATAGAAGGAGGATAGCTCAGTGAGGAAATTCAGTGGAGAAAAGAGGCTGAATAATTCAGCCAGAAGGTAAGAGAAAGAACGACATGGTGAGACCAAGTTTCGGTGAACAAGGCCCGCACTTTATTTTTCAAAGTAGTTTTTATACCTTAAGTTATGCATAGAGGATAATGGGGGAAGGGGTCGAGTCTTGCAGCAAACCAGGCTTTCTTCCTGCAAACTTATCATATGCAAAAGCTTAGGTGATTTGCATCATCTTCTGGCCCGGAGGCCTGTTAACATTTTAAGACCTTTTCTTCAGAAACCTTATTTTTCTCTAAAGGTGGTTGGTCAGGAGCCACCCTCCAAAAAAGCATTAGATAAAGTTGCATTCCTACAGAGCAAAGGTGTGGTGGGCTATAACAAGAAAAAGAATTAACTCAAGGGTCCCAGGTTACAAACATTAAAGCTACTACTTACACCAATTATATTAATCAATACACTGCCAGGGACACAGCAGGTAAGGGATATGGAAACTTAGCAGCAAACAATGGCCCAACAAGTGAAAAACCATTCACCAATACAATTTCTAATCAATCTTGTAACTACTCAAAAGAATTTGTGTTTAGACAGTTTAGAACATCTCCTGCCTCTCACAGTTGGGAGGCTCTGAACAATCACATGTGGCCGGAAAAACCTATTCAGGCAGGCTAGAGGATTTCCAAAGGAGTTTGTAGGTTAAACACTGTCACACCCAGGAATTATTAACTGGAACTGTAAGCTAACTCTTTTTTCAGAGAGAGGTAGTGGGGGAGAGCCCCCGTAAAGTCAGAGGTTTAGGTGAAAGCACAAGCAGAAAGTAGGCAGACTCTGGTTTTGGGGGTATATGCTCGAGAATTTCCAGGGGCCTCCTGAAGCTCGATCCCACCTTTGCGTATGCCGAGCCTCCTTCCTCATGAACTTTGTCATGGGCGGAGTTCCTCACGGCTCCCAGCAGTGATAGAATTCCAGTGGAGCTATTCCAGATCCTGAAAGATGATGCTGTGGAAAGTGCTGCACTCAATATGCAACATGCACTCCATATGCAATATGCCGGCTCACGGCAGTAGGGGAATCTGGCCTCGAGACGTGTTGAAGAAGGTCTCTCGAGGTCTTTCTCGGGTTGAGGCAGGACACCCTGGGGTCCCTCGACTTGTGCAGGTGACCTCAGGGGGCTTCTCATGGTGGCTCTGAGAAGTCAGGGAAACTGGAGGTGGGAGGGGCCTCTCGGCACTCCACTGGGTTTGGTGCATTGGAAGAGGGCCTCATCTCCAGTTGAGGCAGGAACCTCAGGGTTCCTCTGACTTCAGACTCCGATCGCAAGGTCCCTGCAGACTTGGGACAGGAGAGTCAGGCCTCGTCTTGGGTTGAGGCATGGAACTCCGCTTGCCTCTCGAGGTGTTCCCGGGGAGACAGGCCACTTGTCGAGCGGCATTTGGAACCTGGGGGTCTTTTCCCGACAATGCATGGGCGAGTCACTGCCCCTTCGTGTTGACTTCATTCACAGGGTGGAGTTCGAAGAGGTGTCCGGGCATTGGGTTCTTATCAAGAGGGGACCGGGAAATCGGGGTCCTTCGGAATGTGGACGCACCCACGAGGCCACGTCTGGAATGTCGTCGTGAGACCGGCCTCATCCTGAGGTGCGCCCGGAGGTCGGGAACCCCTTCTAGACAAAGCAGGGGAGTCGACCCTCCTGTCTAGATCAGGAGGGTAGAATTGGCTCAGAGGAAGTGTGCCAGAAAACCTCGGTGTTCCTCTCCAGGGAGACCGGGATGTCGGGGAACTTTGCGGGTCGCATCAAGGGTGCCAAGTACCGCTTCGACCACCAGTTCCTAACGTGGGAATTCTCCTGAGACGCTGTAACGGGAAAGGGCTTCATCTTGCGATGACGGGGCAACCACGTGGTTTTTCTCGAGTTGCGGAGGGATTCTCGAGTTACGATGGGGAATTCAGGATGCCTCTTGTGTTGGCCCAGGGAAGTCCAATCTTCCATTCGATTTGCGAAGGAAAGCTGGGGATTGCTCTCGAGTGACTGCAGGGCCAATAGACCTCATCTAGGCTTGTGTCCAGAAGCCAGTGTTCCTCTCCAGGGGCGAAAGGGATCTCGGGGTTGCATTCCAGACGCAACCGGGGAGACAGGCATCCATCTCGAGTAGAAGCAAAGAACCCCGCTCTGCTCTCGAGTCGCGACGGGTATCTCTTGGAGCTCACTGGGTGGACTAAAGGGAGTCAAGCCTCCTGAGGCGTTTGGAGAGAGGTCGAGAGATTGGTCTCTAGGCCATGCAGGAGACGAAGGCCCTCAAGTCGGGATGACGGGGGAGGCTCGGGGTTGTTTTCGAGCGGCGGCCCCAGTGTGCGGTTTCTCCCTAGGTACGATGGCGAGGTCAGTGAGCCTCTCATGGGGCGCCAGGGAAGTCGGGTCTCCATGCGAGTGGCGAGGGGGAGCGCATCATTGCTCTCGAGTCATGGTCGAGGAATCTGGCCTCGAGACGTGTTGAAGAAGGTCTCTCGAGGTCTTTCTCGGGTTGAGGCTGAAACCCTGGCTTCTTTCGTATTGTGCAGGTGACTTCAGGGGTTTCTATTGGTGGCTCTGAGAAGTCAGGGAAATTGGAGGTGGGAAGGGCCTCTCGGGACTCCACTGGTTTTGGTGCATTGGAAGAGGGCCTCATCTCCAGTTGAGGCAGGATCCTCAGGGTTCTTCTGATTTCAGACTCCGATCGCAGGGTCCCTGCAGACTTGGGACAGGAGAGTCAGGCCTCGTCTTGGGTTGAGGCATGGAACTCCGCTTGCCTCTGGAGGTGTCCCCGGGGAGAGAGGCCCCTTGTCGAGCTGTATTTGGAACCTGGGGCTTTTTCCGGACGATGCATGGGCGAGTCACTGCCCCTTCGTGTTGACTTCATTCACAGGGTGGAGTTCGGAGAGGTGTTTGGGCATCGGGTTCTTATCAAGAGGGGACCGGGAAATCGGGGTCCTTCGCAAATTGGAAGCACCCACGAGGCCAGGTCTGGAATGTCGTCGTGAGACCGGCCTCATCCTGAGGTGCGACCGGAAGGTCGGGTACCCCTTCCAGACCACGCAGAAGAATCGACCCTCCTGTCTAGATCAGGCGGGTAGAATTGGCTCAGAGGAAGTGTGCCAGAAAACCTCGGTGTTCCTCTCCAGGGAGACCGGGATGTCGGGGAACTTTGTGGGTCGCATCAAGGGTGCCAAGTACCGCTTCGACCACCAGTTCCTAACGTGGGAATTCTCCTGAGACGCTGTAACGGGAAAGGGCTTCATCTTGCGATGACGGGGCAACCACGTGGTTTTTCTCCAGTTGCGGAGGGATTCTCGAGTTATGATGGGGAATTCAGGATGCCTCTTGTGTTGGCCCAGGGAAGTCCAATCTTCCATTCGATTTGCGAAGGAAAGCTGGGGATTGCTCTCGAGTAACTGCAGGGCCAATAGAACTCATCTAGGCTTGTGTCCAGAAGCCAGTGTTCCTCTCCAGGGGCGAAAGGGATCTCGGGGTTGCATTCCAGACGCAACCGGGGAGACAGGCATCCATCTCGAGTAGAAGCAAAGAACCCCGCTCTGCTCTCGAGTCGCGACGGGTATCTCTTGGAGCTCACTGGGTGGACTAAAGGGAGTCAAGCCTCCTGAGGCGTTTGGAGAGAGGTCGAGAGATTGGTCTCTAGGCCATGCAGGAGACGAAGGCCCTCAAGTCGCGATGACGGGGGAGGCTCGGGGTTGTTCTCGAGCGGCGGCCCCAGTGTGCGGTTTCTCCCTAGGTACGACGGCGAGGTCAGTGAGCCTCTCATGGGGCGCCAGGGAAGTCGGGTCTCCATGCGAGTGGCGAGGGGGAGCGCATCATTGCTCTCGAGTCATGGTCGAGGAATCTGGCCTCGAGACGTGTTGAAGAAGGTCTCTCGAGGTCTTTCTCGGGTTGAGGCTGAAACCCTGGCTTCTTTCGACTTGTGCAGGTGACTTCACGGGTTTCTATTGGTGGCTCTGAGAAGTCAGGGAAATTGGAGGTGGGAAGGGCCTCTCGGGACTCCACTGGGTTTGGTGCATTGGAAGAGGGCCTCATCTCCAGTTGAGGCAGGATCCTCAGGGTTCTTCTGATTTCAGACTCCGATCGCAGGGTCCCTGCAGACTTGGGACAGGAGAGTCAGGCCTCGTCTTGGGTTGTGGCATGGAACTCCGCTTATCTCTCAAGGTGTCCCCGGGGAGAGAGGCCACTTGTCGAGCTGTATTTGGAACCTGGGGGTTTTTCCGGACGATGAATGTGCGAGTGAATGCCCCTTCGTGTTGACTTCATTCACAGGGTGGTGTTCGGAGAGGTGTCCGGGCATCGGGTTCTTATCAAGAGGGGACCGGGAAATCGGGGTCCTTCACTATGTGGAAGCACCCACGAGGCCACGTCTGGAATGTCGTCGTGAGACCGGCCTCATCCTGAGGTGCGACCGGAAGGTCGGGAACCCCTTCCAGACAAAGCAGGGGAGTCGACCCTCCTGTCGAGATCAGGAGGGTAGAAGGGGCTCAGAGGAAGTGGTGCCGGAAAACTTCCGTGTTCCTCTCGAGTGAGACCGGGATGTCGGGGCACTTTGTGGGTCGCATCAAGGGTGACAAGTACCGTTTCGAACTCCAATTCCTAACCTGGGACTTCTCCTGAGACGCTGTAGCGGCACAGGGCTTCATCTTGCGATGACGGGGGAACCACGTGGTTTTTCTCGAGGTGTAGCAGGATTCTCGAATTACGACGGGGAATTCAGGATGCCTCTTGTGTTGGCCCAGGGAAGTCCAATCTTCCATTCGAGTTGCGAAGGAAAGCTGGGGATTTCTCTCGAGTGACTGCAAGGCCAATAGACCTCATCTAGGCTTGTGTCCAGAAGCAAATGTTCCTCTCCACGGGCGACAGGGATCTCGGGGTTGCATTCCAGACGCACCCGGGGAAACAGGCATTCATCTCGAGTGGAAGCAAAGAAACCCGCTCTGCTCTCAAACGCGACGGGTTTCTCTTGGAGTTCACTGGGTGGACTAAACGGATTCAAGGCTCCTGAGGCGTTTGGAGAGAGGTCGCGAGATTGGTCTCTAGGCCATGCAGGAGACGACGGCCCTCATCTCGCGATGACGGGGGAGTCTCGGGGTTGTTCTCGAGCGCGGCCCCAGTGTGCGGTTTCTCAAGGTACGACGGCGAGGTCAGTGAGCCTCTCAGGGGTCGCCATGGCGGCTGGGAACGACCATGGCGTGCGCTCCTGGGGCCCCAAGGATCGGCATCCTAGGGCGCGGTGGAAGGGGCGGACCACAGGTAAGGGAAATGGGACTGCGTGGAACAGTCCGCCCTTGTTTCTGTGTAAAAGGGACGTGCTTTCAAGGCGTGAATGTGTCAGAATTTTAATTTAATTGGAAATCACCCAGCTCTTCAGTACACTGTCGTCACTTAGTTTAGCACAGGATAGAAACTCGGGTAACCAAAACATCTGGAGAAATGATTGTAAGTTCAGTTCAGTTCATTTCAGTTGCTCAGTCATGTCTGACTCTTTCGGACCCCTTGGCCTGCAGGACGCCTGGCTTCTGTGTCCATCTCTAACTCCAGGGGCTTGCTCAAACTCATGTCCATCGAATCAGTGATGCCATTCAACCATCTTAGCCTCTGTCGTCCCCTTCTCCTCTGCCTTCAATCAAGACTCTCATAGACAGATATTTTAGAGTATAATTAGTGTTCATAGTTTATCTAAAAGCTCATATCACATTTAGTTTTTCGTTTTGTTCCTGTTCTTTCGAGGTACTTTCTTGTTGACAAGTTCGTGATAGATATAACGATATAGCAATGTTTACTTAGAATAAACCGAGGCACTATGAACATTTTGTGCTTAGTGTTGATGACTTTTAGACATGTCTACAGTAGAGGAGCAAAAACAAAACTACTAGATATTTAATATTGACTGGTTTCCAGTTCACGGGACTCTGAAATTCTCTGAGGTCAATGTTTTCTTGTATTGGCAGCAGTTTGGTTTGCAAGGGCTGCCTTGTCTTGAGACCATTGAAATAAGAACTCAGAACTTGAGCACTATTATCAAAAATCACAAGGCTCACACTGACACATACATCAATCCAGACAGACAAGACAAGACATCTTCCAGTTTTCCGCCTGAGATGGAAAAGATTTCTTTGAGCCGTTTTTTTCTGGGGAGGGGGGTGGGGCTGGCGGCCAGGCAGGCTTTGGGAAGGAGCTCATGGTTTGGAATTGCATATGAAAAGAACCAGCTTTCCGGGTTCCAAGGAATCAAGTTTCCTTGGAAACCAACTTTGTCCGGTTCTGTAGAATATCATGGCCCTCCTAGGTCAGGTCATCTTTCCTTTCCGTAGTCCTCGTTGGATCCCTGAATTCTAGACAGCTTGGATTGCCTCTGTGGGCTGGATGGATTGTCCTCCCGTTTCACCGGGCGGCGGGAGCGAGGTCCCAGAGGCTCTCCTGGAACCGGGCGTGGGGGCGGGGCTCACCGGGAGCCCGTGGTGAAGGTGGGCCGCGCACCGGGAGCGCGCCCGGGGCGGGGCGAAGCCGGGCGGCGCGGGTCGGGAATCGGGTCGTGGCGGGGATGGGGGGCGGTCCCAGTTGTGCTCCCGGGGGTGGCCACTGCTGCTGGAAACGCGCTGGGATCGCACCAGGGGCGGGGTGAACCCGGGCGGCGGGGGGCGGGGGGCGGGGGTCGGGGGTCCGGTCATGGCGGAGCGGGGGCGGGCATCCCGGTTGTGCTCTCGGAGGCCGCCACTGGGGCTGGACCCGCGCCGGGAGCGCACCCGGGGCGGGGTGAACCCGGGCGGCGCGGGTGGAGACTCCGATCGCTGTGGGTGGGGGTCGGTCCCAGTTGTGCTCCGGGGATCCCCACTGCGGCTGGGAAGGCACCGGGAGCATGGCAGGGGCGGGGCGGCGCGGGGCGGGGGTCGGCTCCGGGGGGGGGTAGGGGAGGGGTTCCCCGTTGTCCTCTCGGGGGGCGCCGTGGCGGCTGGGAACGCCCATTGCGTGCGCTCCTGGGTCCCCAAGGGTCGGCATCCAGTGGGCGCGGCGGAGGGGTGCGGACCACAGGTCAGGGAACTGGGACTGCGTGGAGCAGGGAACCACGTAGTCCGCCCTCTGTTGGCACAACCTGGCGGTCGCAGAAAGGCCTCGCCTTTGGGCTCAAGGCCTTGACCGCTCCACCCCTTTGCTGAAAGGTCAGAGCCGCGCGGTTTTCCCAAGCAGCCTAGTGTCCGCTGCAAGTCCAAGGGCCAGAACCCTGAACTCTGGCCGGCTGGCCCAGCCCTGCTTCTGGCACTTTGGAGGCCAGCGGGCCCTTGACCACCTGCTGGGATGGGAAAGGGAAGGGTCCACGAATTGCACCCTAGAAACTTAGTAGGGTGCATGGGTTTCAAAACCCGGTGGCCGCCCAGGCAGAAAACAAGGGAGGAGGGCACCCTGCTGCCCTTTCATGGCAGCATCTGTGGCTGTCCTGCTGAGGGGGCCTTTCCATGGGGACCGTGTGCAGGACAAGTTTGGTGTTTTGGAACCGAATAATTAGAACGTGTAAAAATTTTCAATGATGTGGTGGTTTGATTCAAACAAAACAAAACAAACCAAAACACCAAGCTCCAAGTTTTTTGCAAATTTAGGTCTTAATATTGAAGGCCTGTTTTCCTTCCACTGTGGCATTCTACGAAGAAATGTGCGGGTTTTTTTTTTTTTTTTTTAATTTGTTTTTTGT
Organism: Bos javanicus; assembly: GCF_032452875.1. NCBI lineage: Eukaryota > Metazoa > Chordata > Mammalia > Artiodactyla > Bovidae > Bos > Bos javanicus. Next base: position 90,607 of record NW_026894117.1, on the reverse strand, counting down.
TTTTCTTTTTTTTAGAAAAGATTCCGAAAAATGAGGGAAACAGGAAACCCAGAGGTGCCCCTGTAGTTTGGCGAAGGCCTTAGGAGGTCACTTGGAAATGCTGCTGGCTGTGAGGGGGAGGGGGCAGATGTGCACAGAGCTGTGCAGGCTTGTCCTTTGCATGGATGTTCTTTGTAGAAATCCACCTCGGAGCCATCTCCTGATGTGTAAGAATTTCCCAGACAGACCTCGAGCTAAGCAATGCGTTTTTTCCTTAGGAAATGTTGGTCTTCAGCGATGTTCAAAGCCTGTGTATTTCGGCTAGACTCTGGCTTCAGGTCGGTTCCCCCAAAAGGCTCAGAAGTGACCTGAACCAAACAGTAAGTTTTCCTCCTACCTTGTTCTCCTCGTCTATGTTAAGGAAATGACATATTTGCCTGGAAATCTGCCTTTCTTCAAGATTCATGTCAATCATTTTTTAGCCCGGGATGACTCACCTGCTGCCCATGTTATCTCAATGCATGTCGTGGGTGAGGGGGTCTGGTGTCATGCTCTGAGACACTGCCTTTGTTTCCTTAGCAGACTGCTAGTGGCTGCATCACATCGGGCTAAAGACCCGAAGGGGGTACTCTTACTGCCCCCCCCACCCCCGCCCCAAGTCTATGTCAGCAGCTTTCTCGATCTCTTTTATCCTTCCATAACACTTGATGACACAAAAGCTCTGAGCGATCAAGTCATATCGAATCTTCATTTCAGATTGAAGATGCATTCCATGGTATTGCCATCTTAAGTCTCTCCATCGCTATGGAATATCTGTCCATGTATTCAGGATCTTTTTCAGCCACGGTGTAGAATTTCCAGTGTGCCAGTCTTGCATCCTCGTGACATCCGTGGCAAAGCATTTGATTCATGTTGACAGTATTGAAAGGGAATTTTTTAAAAAATTCCTTTTCAGATTTTTATCTGCTAGTGTACACAGGTCAAACTGTGTACTCATTCATTTTGATCACTTTGGACAGCTTGAGAGTTGTCTTTCCTTTGTCTGCTTTCTCGTACTTTAAGAGTATCCTGGCACATACATGTTCTGCCTCACCCCTAATCTCAGTCATGTGTTCAAAGAACTTCTGTCCGTTTATTTATTTGTTTTTGGTAACATTGAATTCGTTTGGACTATGCTGGGTCTTTGCTGCTCGCTGGAAGTTGCTAGGACCTCTGGACTGCAGTCTCCCATCTCTTGCTGACCTCTTGTTGACCTCTGCAGAATCCCGGTTGGTGGGAGCTTGTTAGTTCCTTGTTCCTTACCCGGACCTCCTGTGGTAAGTGTTTTCTCTCCTCTGCGGCCTGGTAAGGGTGGGTGGTCATTGGCATCCCAAAGGTGGCTAGAAGTCAATGATTTAGGCAGGCTTGTGAATAGATATGGGAGAAGGCAACGGCACCCCACTCCAGTACTCTTGCCTGGAAAATCCCATGGACGGAAGAGCCTGGCAGGCTGCAGTCCATGGGGTCGCTCAGAGTCGGACACGACTGAGCGACTTCACTTTCACATTGCACTTTCATGCATTGGAGGAGGACATGGCAACCCACTCCAGTGTTCTTGCCTAGAGAACCCCAGGGACTGCGGGGCCTGGTGGGCTGCCGTCCATGGGGTCACACAGACTCGGACACGACTGAAACGACTTAGCAGCAGCAGCAGCAGCAGTGCATAGATATCAAAAGGGTTGAGAACAGTCAGGTAGGATCACACAAGTCACCGTGAAACAATAATACTTCTCCACTTAGCCAAAGCTAACAAAAGATTTCTGTTCTAGGTCAACCTAGAAGAGATCACGGAAGAGGTAAAGAAACTTAAAATCCATTAGCAAAGGCAGTTCAACCTCTCAAGAAACCTTGTGCTAGGCACAACACTCTTTTCTGGGGGTCCACTTTCCCTCCAACCTCCTTATCCCATTCTGTACCCATTCCTTTGCTTCTCCCATCCTGAAACTGCCACCTGGAAGAAAGAACGACGTCGTGTGCCTTCAGAAAATGCGATTTCATTCCACATACCTTCTTTTAATACCAAGTCATACATTTCCCTTCAGCAACCAAGAACTGACTTTTATATTGGCATTCGACAGATTGGTGAACATACCTATCAGTGATAGTAGCGCCCCCCCCCCCGCGCCCCCGCACACGCACACGCACACACACACACACACACACACACACAGACACACACCCCCAAGATCAGAACCAAACAAAACAAAAAAAATTGCTTTCTTACGTTTCACATGTCAGGATGGTGCCAGACACTATTATTGGATAGTCAAAAATCTCTTTTGTTTCTGTGTAAAAGGGAGGTCCTTTCAAGGCGTGAATGTTTCAGAACTTTAATTTATTTGGAAATGACCCAGCTCTTCAGTACACTGTCGTCACTTAGTTTAGCACAGGATAGAAACTCGGGTAACCAAAACACCTGGAGAAACGATTGTAAGTTCAGTTCCGTTCAGTTGCTCAGTCGTGTCTGACTCTTTGGGACCCCGTGGCCTGCAGGACGCTGGGCTTCCGTGTCCATCACCAACTCCAGGGGCTTGCTCAAACTCATGTCCATCGAATCAGTGATGCCATCCAACCATCTTAGCCTCTGTCGTCCCCTTCTCTTCTGCCTTCAATCAAGACCCTCATAGGCAGATAGTGTAGAGTGTAATTAGTGTTCATAGTTTATCTAAAAGCTCATATGACATTTAATTTTTCGTTTTCTTCCTGTTCTTTCGAGGTACTTTCTTGTTGACAAGCTTGTGACAGATAAAACGGTATAGCAATTTTTACCTTAGAACAAACCGAGGCACTATGAACATTTTGTGCTTAATGTTGATGACTCTTAGACATGTCTACAGTAGAGGAGCAAAACCAAAACTACTAGATATTTAATATTGACTAGTTCCCAGTTCACGGGACTCTGACATTCACTGAGGTCAATGTTTTCTTATATTGGAAGCAGTTGGGTTGGCAAGGGCTGCCTTGTCTTGAGACCATTGAAATAAGAACTCAGAACTTGAGCACTATTATCAAAAATCACAAGGCTCACACTGACACATACATCAATCCAGACAGACAAGACAAGACATCTTCCAGTTTTCCGCCTGAGATGGAAAAGATGTCTTTGAGCCGTTTTTTTCTGGGGAGTGGGGGGTGGGGCTGGCGGCCAGGCAGGCTTTGGTAAGGAGCTAAGTGTTTGGAATTGCATATGAAAAGAACCAGCTTTCCGGGTTCCAAGGAATCAAGTTTCCTTGGAAACCAACTTTGTCCGGTTCTAGAGAATATCATGGCCCTCCTAGGTCAGGTCATCTTTCCTTTCCGTAGTCCTCGTTGGATCCCTGAATTCTAGACAGCTTGGATTGCCTCTGTGGGCTGGATGGATTGTCCTCCCGTTTCACCGGGCGGCGGGAGCGAGGTCCCAGAGGCTCTCCTGGAACCGGGCGTGGGGGCGGGGCTCACCGGGAGCCCGTGGTGAAGGTGGGCAGCGCACCGGGAGCGCGCCCGGGGCGGGGCGAAGCCGGGCGGCGCGGGTCGGGAATCGGGTCGTGGCGGGGATGGGGGCGGTCCCAGTTGTGCTCCCGGGGGTGGCCACTGCTGCTGGAAACGCGCTGGGATCGCACCAGGGGCGGGGTGAACCCGGGCGGCGGGGGGCGGGGGCGGGGGTCGGGGGTCCGGTCATGGCGGAGCGGGGGGGGGCATCCCGGTTGTGCTCTCGGAGGCCGCCACTGGGGCTGGACCCGCGCCGGGAGCGCACCCGGGGCGGGGTGAACCCGGGCGGCGCGGGTGGAGACTCCGATCGCTGTGGGTGGGGGTCGGTCCCAGTTGTGCTCCGGGGATCCCCACTGCGGCTGGGAAGGCACCGGGAGCATGGCAGGGGCGGGGCGGCGCGGGGCGGGGGTCGGCTCCTGGCGGGGGTAGGGGAGGGGTTCCCCGTTGTCCTCTCGGGGGGCGCCGTGGCGGCTGGGAACGCCCATTGCGTGCGCTCCTGGGTCCCCAAGGGTCGGCATCCAGTGGGCGCGGCGGAGGGGTGCGGACCACAGGTCAGGGAACTGGGACTGCGTGGAGCAGGGAACCACGTAGTCCGCCCTCTGTTGGCACAACCTGGCGGTCGCAGAAAGGCCTCGCCTTTGGGCTCAAGGCCTTGACCGCTCCACCCCTTTGCTGAAAGGTCAGAGCCGCGCGGTTTTCCCAAGCAGCCTAGTGTCCGCTGCAAGTCCAAGGGCCAGAACCCTGAACTCTGGCCGGCTGGCCCAGCCCTGCTTCTGGCACTTTGGAGGCCAGCGGGCCCTTGACCACCTGCTGGGATGGGAAAGGGAAGGGTCCACGAATTGCACCCTAGAAACTTAGTAGGGTGCATGGGTTTCAAAACCCGGTGGCCGCCCAGGCAGAAAACAAGGGAGGAGGGCACCCTGCTGCCCTTTCATGGCAGCATCTGTGGCTGTCCTGCTGAGGGGGCCTTTCCATGGGGACCGTGTGCAGGACAAGTTTGGTGTTTTGGAACCGAATAATTAGAACGTGTAAAAATTTTCAATGATGTGGTGGTTTGATTCAAACAAAACAAAACAAACCAAAACACCAAGCTCCAAGTTTTTTGCAAATTTAGGTCTTAATATTGAAGGCCTGTTTTCCTTCCACTGTGGCATTCTACGAAGAAATGTGCGGGTTTTTTTTTTTTTTTTTTAATTTGTTTTTTGTTTTTCTTTTTTTTAGAAAAGATTCCGAAAAATGAGGGAAACAGGAAACCCAGAGGTGCCCCTGTAGTTTGGCGAAGGCCTTAGGAGGTCACTTGGAAATGCTGCTGGCTGTGAGGGGGAGGGGGCAGATGTGCACAGAGCTGTGCAGGCTTGTCCTTTGCATGGATGTTCTTTGTAGAAATCCACCTCGGAGCCATCTCCTGATGTGTAAGAATTTCCCAGACAGACCTCGAGCTAAGCAATGCGTTTTTTCCTTAGGAAATGTTGGTCTTCAGCGATGTTCAAAGCCTGTGTATTTCGGCTAGACTCTGGCTTCAGGTCGGTTCCCCCAAAAGGCTCAGAAGTGACCTGAACCAAACAGTAAGTTTTCCTCCTACCTTGTTCTCCTCGTCTATGTTAAGGAAATGACATATTTGCCTGGAAATCTGCCTTTCTTCAAGATTCATGTCAATCATTTTTTAGCCCGGGATGACTCACCTGCTGCCCATGTTATCTCAATGCATGTCGTGGGTGAGGGGGTCTGGTGTCATGCTCTGAGACACTGCCTTTGTTTCCTTAGCAGACTGCTAGTGGCTGCATCACATCGGGCTAAAGACCCGAAGGGGGTACTCTTACTGCCCCCCCCCACCCCGCCCCAAGTCTATGTCAGCAGCTTTCTCGATCTCTTTTATCCTTCCATAACACTTGATGACACAAAAGCTCTGAGCGATCAAGTCATATCGAATCTTCATTTCAGATTGAAGATGCATTCCATGGTATTGCCATCTTAAGTCTCTCCATCGCTATGGAATATCTGTCCATGTATTCAGGATCTTTTTCAGCCACGGTGTAGAATTTCCAGTGTGCCAGTCTTGCATCCTCGTGACATCCGTGGCAAAGCATTTGATTCATGTTGACAGTATTGAAAGGGAATTTTTTTAAAAATTCCTTTTCAGATTTTTATCTGCTAGTGTACACAGGTCAAACTGTGTACTCATTCATTTTGATCACTTTGGACAGCTTGAGAGTTGTCTTTCCTTTCTCTGCTTTCTCGTACTTTAAGAGTATCCTGGCACATACATGTTCTGCCTCACCCCTAATCTCAGTCATGTGTTCAAAGAACTTCTGTCCGTTTATTTATTTGTTTTTGGTAACATTGAATTCGTTTGGACTATGCTGGGTCTTTGCTGCTCGCTGGAAGTTGCTAGGACCTCTGGACTGCAGTCTCCCATCTCTTGCTGACCTCTTGTTGACCTCTGCAGAATCCCGGTTGGTGGGAGCTTGTTAGTTCCTTGTTCCTTACCCGGACCTCCTGTGGTAAGTGTTTTCTCTCCTCTGCGGCCTGGTAAGGGTGGGTGGTCATTGGCATCCCAAAGGTGGCTAGAAGTCAATGATTTAGGCAGGCTTGTGAATAGATATGGGAGAAGGCAACGGCACCCCACTCCAGTACTCTTGCCTGGAAAATCCCATGGACGGAAGAGCCTGGCAGGCTGCAGTCCATGGGGTCGCTCAGAGTCGGACACGACTGAGCGACTTCACTTTCACATTGCACTTTCATGCATTGGAGGAGGACATGGCAACCCACTCCAGTGTTCTTGCCTAGAGAACCCCAGGGACTGCGGGACCTGGTGGGCTGCCGTCCATGGGGTCACACAGACTCGGACACGACTGAAACGACTTAGCAGCAGCAGCAGCAGCAGTGCATAGATATCAAAAGGGTTGAGAACAGTCAGGTAGGATCACACAAGTCACCGTGAAACAATAATACTTCTCCACTTAGCCAAAGCTCACAAAAGATTTCTGTTCTAGGTCAACCTAGAAGAGATCACGGAAGAGGTAAAGAAACTTAAAATCCATTAGCAAAGGCAGTTCAACCTCTCAAGAAACCTTGTGCTAGGCACAACACTCTTTTCTGGGGGTCGACTTTCCCTCCAACCTCCTTATCCCATTCTGTACCCATTCCTTTGCTTCTCCCATCCTGAAACTGCCACCTGGAAGAAAGAACGACGTCGTTTGCCTTCAGAAAATGCGATTTCATGCCACATACCTTCTTTTAATACCAAGTCATACATTTCCCTTCAGCAACCAAGAACTGACTTTTATATTGGCATTCGACAGATTGGTGAACATACCTATCAGTGATAGTAGCGCCCCCCCCCAGCTCCCCCGCACACGCACACGCACACACACACACACACACGCACACAGACACACCCCCCAAGATCAGAACCAAACAAAACAAAAAAAATTGCTTTCTTACGTTTCACATGTCAGGATGGTGCCAGACACTATTATTGGATAGTCAAAAATCTCTTTTGTTTCTGTGTAAAAGGGAGGTCCTTTCAAGGCGTGAATGTTTCAGAACTTTAATTTATTTGGAAATGACCCAGCTCTTCAGTACACTGTCGTCACTTAGTTTAGCACAGGATAGAAACTCGGGTAACCAAAACACCTGGAGAAACGATTGTAAGTTCAGTTCCGTTCAGTTGCTCAGTCGTGTCTGACTCTTTGGGACCCCGTGGCCTGCTGGACGCTGGGCTTCCGTGTCCATCACCAACTCCAGGGGCTTGCTCAAACTCATGTCCATCGAATCAGTGATGCCATCCAACCATCTTAGCCTCTGTCGTCCCCTTCTCCTCTGCCTTCAATCAAGACCCTCATAGGCAGATAGTGTAGAGTGTAATTAGTGTTCATAGTTTATCTAAAAGCTCATATGACATTTAATTTTTCGTTTTCTTCCTGTTCTTTCGAGGTACTTTCTTGTTGACAAGCTTGTGACAGATAAAACGGTATAGCAATTTTTACCTTAGAACAAACCGAGGCACTATGAACATTTTGTGCTTCATGTTGATGACTCTTAGACATGTCTACAGTAGAGGAGCAAAACCAAAACTACTAGATATTTAATATTGACTAGTTCCCAGTTCACGGGACTCTGACATTCCCTGAGGTCAATGTTTTCTTGTATTGGAAGCAGTTGGGTTGGCAAGGGCTGCCTTGTCTTGAGACTATTGAAATAAGAAATCAGAACTTGAGCACTATTATCAAAAATCACAAGGCTCACACTGACACATACATCAATCCAGACAGAAAAGACAAGACATCTTCCAGTTTTCCGCCTGAGATGGAAAAGATGTCTTTGAGCCGTTTTTTTCTGGGGAGTGGGGGGTGGGGCTGGCGGCCAGGCAGGCTTTGGTAAGGAGCTAAGTGTTTGGAATTGCATATGAAAAGAACCAGCTTTCCGGGTTCCAAGGAATCAAGTTTCCTTGGAAACCAACTTTGTCCGGTTCTAGAGAATATCATGGCCCTCCTAGGTCAGGTCATCTTTCCTTTCCGTAGTCCTCGTTGGATCCCTGAATTCTAGACAGCTTGGATTGCCTCTGTGGGCTGGATGGATTGTCCTCCCGTTTCACCGGGCGGCGGGAGCGAGGTCCCAGAGGCTCTCCTGGAACCGGGCGTGGGGGCGGGGCTCACCGGGAGCCCGTGGTGAAGGTGGGCAGCGCACCGGGAGCGCGCCCGGGGTGGGGCGAAGCCGGGCGGCGCGGGTCGGGAATCGGGTCGTGGCGGGGATGGGGGGCGGTCCCAGTTGTGCTCCCGGGGGTGGCCACTGCTGCTGGAAACGCGCTGGGATCGCACCAGGGGCGGGGTGAACCCGGGCGGCGGGGGCGGGGGCGGGGTCCGGTCATGGCGGAGCGGGGGCGGGCATCCCGGTTGTGCTCTCGGAGGCCGCCACTGGGGCTGGACCCGCGCCGGGAACGCACCCGGGGCGGGGTGAACCCGGGCGGCGCGGGTGGAGACTCCGATCGCTGTGGGTGGGGGTCGGTCCCAGTTGTGCTCCGGGGATCCCCACTGCGGCTGGGAAGGCACCGGGAGCATGGCAGGGGCGGGGCGGCGCGGGGCGGGGGTCGGCTCCTGGCGGGGGTCGGGGAGGGGTTCCCCGTTGTCCTCTCGGGGGGCGCCGTGGCGGCTGGGAACGCCCATTGCGTGCGCTCCTGGGTCCCCAAGGGTCGGCATCCAGTGGGCGCGGCGGAGGGGTGCGGACCACAGGTCAGGGAACTGGGACTGCGTGGAGCAGGGAACCACGTAGTCCGCCCTCTGTTGGCACAACCTGGCGGTCGCAGAAAGGCCTCGCCTTTGGGCTCAAGGCCTTGACCGCTCCACCCCTTTGCTGAAAGGTCAGAGCCGCGCGGTTTTCCCAAGCAGCCTAGTGTCCGCTGCAAGTCCAAGGGCCAGAACCCTGAACTCTGGCCGGCTGGCCCAGCCCTGCTTCTGGCACTTTGGAGGCCAGCGGGCCCTTGACCACCTGCTGGGATGGGAAAGGGAAGGGTCCACGAATTGCACCCTAGAAACTTAGTAGGGTGCATGGGTTTCAAAACCCGGTGGCCGCCCAGGCAGAAAACAAGGGAGGAGGGCACCCTGCTGCCCTTTCATGGCAGCATCTGTGGCTGTCCTGCTGAGGGGGCCTTTCCATGGGGACCGTGTGCAGGACAAGTTTGGTGTTTTGGAACCGAATAATTAGAACGTGTAAAAATTTTCAATGATGTGGTGGTTTGATTCAAACAAAACAAAACAAACCAAAACACCAAGCTCCAAGTTTTTTGCAAATTTAGGTCTTAATATTGAAGGCCTGTTTTCCTTCCACTGTGGCATTCTACGAAGAAATGTGCGGGTTTTTTTTTTTTTTTTTTTTTAATTTGTTTTTTGTTTTTCTTTTTTTTAGAAAAGATTCCGAAAAATGAGGGAAACAGGAAACCCAGAGGTGCCCCTGTAGTTTGGCGAAGGCCTTAGGAGGTCACTTGGAAATGCTGCTGGCTGTGAGGGGGGGAGGGGGCAGATGTGCACAGAGCTGTGCAGGCTTGTCCTTTGCATGGATGTTCTTTGTAGAAATCCACCTCGGAGCCATCTCCTGATGTGTAAGAATTTCCCAGACAGACCTCGAGCTAAGCAATGCGTTTTTTCCTTAGGAAATGTTGGTCTTCAGCGATGTTCAAAGCCTGTGTATTTCGGCTAGACTCTGGCTTCAGGTCGGTTCCCCCAAAAGGCTCAGAAGTGACCTGAACCAAACAGTAAGTTTTCCTCCTACCTTGTTCTCCTCGTCTATGTTAAGGAAATGACATATTTGCCTGGAAATCTGCCTTTCTTCAAGATTCATGTCAATCATTTTTTAGCCCGGGATGACTCACCTGCTGCCCATGTTATCTCAATGCATGTCGTGGGTGAGGGGGTCTGGTGTCATGCTCTGAGACACTGCCTTTGTTTCCTTAGCAGACTGCTAGTGGCTGCATCACATCGGGCTAAAGACCCGAAGGGGGTACTCTTACTGCCCCCCCACCCCGCCCCAAGTCTATGTCAGCAGCTTTCTCGATCTCTTTTATCCTTCCATAACACTTGATGACACAAAAGCTCTGAGCGATCAAGTCATATCGAATCTTCATTTCAGATTGAAGATGCATTCCATGGTATTGCCATCTTAAGTCTCTCCATCGCTATGGAATATCTGTCCATGTATTCAGGATCTTTTTCAGCCACGGTGTAGAATTTCCAGTGTGCCAGTCTTGCATCCTCGTGACATCCGTGGCAAAGCATTTGATTCATGTTGACAGTATTGAAAGGGAATTTTTTTAAAAATTCCTTTTCAGATTTTTATCTGCTAGTGTACACAGGTCAAACTGTGTACTCATTCATTTTGATCACTTTGGACAGCTTGAGAGTTGTCTTTCCTTTCTCTGCTTTCTCGTACTTTAAGAGTATCCTGGCACATACATGTTCTGCCTCACCCCTAATCTCAGTCATGTGTTCAAAGAACTTCTGTCCGTTTATTTATTTGTTTTTGGTAACATTGAATTCGTTTGGACTATGCTGGGTCTTTGCTGCTCGCTGGAAGTTGCTAGGACCTCTGGACTGCAGTCTCCCATCTCTTGCTGACCTCTTGTTGACCTCTGCAGAATCCCGGTTGGTGGGAGCTTGTTAGTTCCTTGTTCCTTACCCGGACCTCCTGTGGTAAGTGTTTTCTCTCCTCTGCGGCCTGGTAAGGGTGGGTGGTCATTGGCATCCCAAAGGTGGCTAGAAGTCAATGATTTAGGCAGGCTTGTGAATAGATATGGGAGAAGGCAACGGCACCCCACTCCAGTACTCTTGCCTGGAAAATCCCATGGACGGAAGAGCCTGGCAGGCTGCAGTCCATGGGGTCGCTCAGAGTCGGACACGACTGAGCGACTTCACTTTCACATTGCACTTTCATGCATTGGAGGAGGACATGGCAACCCACTCCAGTGTTCTTGCCTAGAGAACCCCAGGGACTGCGGGGCCTGGTGGGCTGCCGTCCATGGGGTCACACAGACTCGGACACGACTGAAACGACTTAGCAGCAGCAGCAGCAGCAGTGCATAGATATCAAAAGGGTTGAGAACAGTCAGGTAGGATCACACAAGTCACCGTGAAACAATAATACTTCTCCACTTAGCCAAAGCTAACAAAAGATTTCTGTTCTAGGTCAACCTAGAAGAGATCACGGAAGAGGTAAAGAAACTTAAAATCCATTAGCAAAGGCAGTTCAACCTCTCAAGAAACCTTGTGCTAGGCACAACACTCTTTTCTGGGGGTCCACTTTCCCTCCAACCTCCTTATCCCATTCTGTACCCATTCCTTTGCTTCTCCCATCCTGAAACTGCCACCTGGAAGAAAGAACGACGTCGTGTGCCTTCAGAAAATGCGATTTCATTCCACATACCTTCTTTTAATACCAAGTCATACATTTCCCTTCAGCAACCAAGAACTGACTTTTATATTGGCATTCGACAGATTGGTGAACATACCTATCAGTGATAGTAGCGCCCCCCCCCCAGCTCCCCCGCACACGCACACGCACACACACACACACACACACAGACACACACCCCCAAGATCAGAACCAAACAAAACAAAAAAAAATTGCTTTCTTACGTTTCACATGTCAGGATGGTGCCAGACACTATTATTGGATAGTCAAAAATCTCTTTTGTTTCTGTGTAAAAGGGAGGTCCTTTCAAGGCGTGAATGTTTCAGAACTTTAATTTATTTGGAAATGACCCAGCTCTTCAGTACACTGTCGTCACTTAGTTTAGCACAGGATAGAAACTCGGGTAACCAAAACACCTGGAGAAACGATTGTAAGTTCAGTTCCGTTCAGTTGCTCAGTCGTGTCTGACTCTTTGGGACCCCGTGGCCTGCAGGACGCTGGGCTTCCGTGTCCATCACCAACTCCAGGGGCTTGCTCAAACTCATGTCCATCGAATCAGTGATGCCATCCAACCATCTTAGCCTCTGTCGTCCCCTTCTCCTCTGCCTTCAATCAAGACCCTCATAGGCAGATAGTGTAGAGTGTAATTAGTGTTCATAGTTTATCTAAAAGCTCATATGACATTTAATTTTTCGTTTTCTTCCTGTTCTTTCGAGGTACTTTCTTGTTGACAAGCTTGTGACAGATAAAACGGTATAGCAATTTTTACCTTAGAACAAACCGAGGCACTATGAACATTTTGTGCTTCATGTTGATGACTCTTAGACATGTCTACAGTAGAGGAGCAAAACCAAAACTACTAGATATTTAATATTGACTAGTTCCCAGTTCACGGGACTCTGACATTCCCTGAGGTCAATGTTTTCTTGTATTGGAAGCAGTTGGGTTGGCAAGGGCTGCCTTGTCTTGAGACCATTGAAATAAGAACTCAGAACTTGAGCACTATTATCAAAAATCACAAGGCTCACACTGACACATACATCAATCCAGACAGACAAGACAAGACATCTTCCAGTTTTCCGCCTGAGATGGAAAAGATGTCTTTGAGCCGTTTTTTTCTGGGGAGTTGGGGGTGGGGCTGGCGGCCAGGCAGGCTTTGGTAAGGAGCTAAGTGTTTGGAATTGCATATGAAAAGAACCAGCTTTCCGGGTTCCAAGGAATCAAGTTTCCTTGGAAACCAACTTTGTCCGGTTCTAGAGAATATCATGGCCCTCCTAGGTCAGGTCATCTTTCCTTTCCGTAGTCCTCGTTGGATCCCTGAATTCTAGACAGCTTGGATTGCCTCTGTGGGCTGGATGGATTGTCCTCCCGTTTCACCGGGCGGCGGGAGCGAGGTCCCAGAGGCTCTCCTGGAACCGGGCGTGGGGGCGGGGCTCACCGGGAGCCCGTGGTGAAGGTGGGCCGCGCACCGGGAGCGCGCCCGGGGTGGGGCGAAGCCGGGCGGCGCGGGTCGGGAATCGGGTCGTGGCGGGGATGGGGGGCGGTCCCAGTTGTGCTCCCGGGGGTGGCCACTGCTGCTGGAAACGCGCTGGGATCGCACCAGGGGCGGGGTGAACCCGGGCGGCGGGGGGCGGGGGTCCGGTCATGGCGGAGCGGGGGCGGGCATCCCGGTTGTGCTCTCGGAGGCCGCCACTGGGGCTGGACCCGCGCCGGGAACGCACCCGGGGCGGGGTCAACCCGGGCGGCGCGGGTGGAGACTCCGATCGCTGTGGGTGGGGGTCGGTCCCAGTTGTGCTCCGGGGATCCCCACTGCGGCTGGGCAGGCACCGGGCGCATGGCAGGGGCGGGGCGGCGCGGGGCGGGGGTCGGCTCCTGGCGGGGGTAGGGGAGGGGTTCCCCGTTGTCCTCTCGGGGGGCGCCGTGGCGGCTGGGAACGCCCATTGCGTGCGCTCCTGGGTCCCCAAGGGTCGGCATCCAGTGGGCGCGGCGGAGGGGTGCGGACCACAGGTCAGGGAACTGGGACTGCGTGGAGCAGGGAACCACGTAGTCCGCCCTCTGTTGGCACAACCTGGCGGTCGCAGAAAGGCCTCGCCTTTGGGCTCAAGGCCTTGACCGCTCCACCCCTTTGCTGAAAGGTCAGAGCCGCGCGGTTTTCCCAAGCAGCCTAGTGTCCGCTGCAAGTCCAAGGGCCAGAACCCTGAACTCTGGCCGGCTGGCCCAGCCCTGCTTCTGGCACTTTGGAGGCCAGCGGGCCCTTGACCACCTGCTGGGATGGGAAAGGGAAGGGTCCACGAATTGCACCCTAGAAACTTAGTAGGGTGCATGGGTTTCAAAACCCGGTGGCCGCCCAGGCAGAAAACAAGGGAGGAGGGCACCCTGCTGCCCTTTCATGGCAGCATCTGTGGCTGTCCTGCTGAGGGGGCCTTTCCATGGGGACCGTGTGCAGGACAAGTTTGGTGTTTTGGAACCGAATAATTAGAACGTGTAAAAATTTTCAATGATGTGGTGGTTTGATTCAAACAAAACAAAACAAACCAAAACACCAAGCTCCAAGTTTTTTGCAAATTTAGGTCTTAATATTGAAGGCCTGTTTTCCTTCCACTGTGGCATTCTACGAAGAAATGTGCGGGTTTTTTTTTTTTTTTTAATTTGTTTTTTGTTTTTCTTTTTTTTAGAAAAGATTCCGAAAAATGAGGGAAACAGGAAACCCAGAGGTGCCCCTGTAGTTTGGCGAAGGCCTTAGGAGGTCACTTGGAAATGCTGCTGGCTGTGAGGGGGAGGGGGCAGATGTGCACAGAGCTGTGCAGGCTTGTCCTTTGCATGGATGTTCTTTGTAGAAATCCACCTCGGAGCCATCTCCTGATGTGTAAGAATTTCCCAGACAGACCTCGAGCTAAGCAATGCGTTTTTTCCTTAGGAAATGTTGGTCTTCAGCGATGTTCAAAGCCTGTGTATTTCGGCTAGACTCTGGCTTCAGGTCGGTTCCCCCAAAAGGCTCAGAAGTGACCTGAACCAAACAGTAAGTTTTCCTCCTACCTTGTTCTCCTCGTCTATGTTAAGGAAATGACATATTTGCCTGGAAATCTGCCTTTCTTCAAGATTCATGTCAATCATTTTTTAGCCCGGGATGACTCACCTGCTGCCCATGTTATCTCAATGCATGTCGTGGGTGAGGGGGTCTGGTGTCATGCTCTGAGACACTGCCTTTGTTTCCTTAGCAGACTGCTAGTGGCTGCATCACATCGGGCTAAAGACCCGAAGGGGGTACTCTTACTGCCCCCCCCACCCCGCCCCAAGTCTATGTCAGCAGCTTTCTCGATCTCTTTTATCCTTCCATAACACTTGATGACACAAAAGCTCTGAGCGATCAAGTCATATCGAATCTTCATTTCAGATTGAAGATGCATTCCATGGTATTGCCATCTTAAGTCTCTCCATCGCTATGGAATATCTGTCCATGTATTCAGGATCTTTTTCAGCCACGGTGTAGAATTTCCAGTGTGCCAGTCTTGCATCCTCGTGACATCCGTGGCAAAGCATTTGATTCATGTTGACAGTATTGAAAGGGAATTTTTTTAAAAATTCCTTTTCAGATTTTTATCTGCTAGTGTACACAGGTCAAACTGTGTACTCATTCATTTTGATCACTTTGGACAGCTTGAGAGTTGTCTTTCCTTTCTCTGCTTTCTCGTACTTTAAGAGTATCCTGGCACATACATGTTCTGCCTCACCCCTAATCTCAGTCATGTGTTCAAAGAACTTCTGTCCGTTTATTTATTTGTTTTTGGTAACATTGAATTCGTTTGGACTATGCTGGGTCTTTGCTGCTCGCTGGAAGTTGCTAGGACCTCTGGACTGCAGTCTCCCATCTCTTGCTGACCTCTTGTTGACCTCTGCAGAATCCCGGTTGGTGGGAGCTTGTTAGTTCCTTGTTCCTTACCCGGACCTCCTGTGGTAAGTGTTTTCTCTCCTCTGCGGCCTGGTAAGGGTGGGTGGTCATTGGCATCCCAAAGGTGGCTAGAAGTCAATGATTTAGGCAGGCTTGTGAATAGATATGGGAGAAGGCAACGGCACCCCACTCCAGTACTCTTGCCTGGAAAATCCCATGGACGGAAGAGCCTGGCAGGCTGCAGTCCATGGGGTCGCTCAGAGTCGGACACGACTGAGCGACTTCACTTTCACATTGCACTTTCATGCATTGGAGGAGGACATGGCAACCCACTCCAGTGTTCTTGCCTAGAGAACCCCAGGGACTGCGGGGCCTGGTGGGCTGCCGTCCATGGGGTCACACAGACTCGGACACGACTGAAACGACTTAGCAGCAGCAGCAGCAGCAGTGCATAGATATCAAAAGGGTTGAGAACAGTCAGGTAGGATCACACAAGTCACCGTGAAACAATAATACTTCTCCACTTAGCCAAAGCTCACAAAAGATTTCTGTTCTAGGTCAACCTAGAAGAGATCACGGAAGAGGTAAAGAAACTTAAAATCCATTAGCAAAGGCAGTTCAACCTCTCAAGAAACCTTGTGCTAGGCACAACACTCTTTTCTGGGGGTCCACTTTCCCTCCAACCTCCTTATCCCATTCTGTACCCATTCCTTTGCTTCTCCCATCCTGAAACTGCCACCTGGAAGAAAGAACGACGTCGTGTGCCTTCAGAAAATGCGATTTCATTCCACATACCTTCTTTTAATACCAAGTCATACATTTCCCTTCAGCAACCAAGAACTGACTTTTATATTGGCATTCGACAGATTGGTGAACATACCTATCAGTGATAGTAGCGCCCCCCCCCCCCCCGCCCCCGCACACGCACACACACACACACACACACACACACACACACACACCCCCAAGATCAGAACCAAACAAAACAAAAAAAATTGCTTTCTTACGTTTCACATGTCAGGATGGTGCCAGACACTATTATTGGATAGTCAAAAATCTCTTTTGTTTCTGTGTAAAAGGGAGGTCCTTTCAAGGCGTGAATGTTTCAGAACTTTAATTTATTTGGAAATGACCCAGCTCTTCAGTACACTGTCGTCACTTAGTTTAGCACAGGATAGAAACTCGGGTAACCAAAACACCTGGAGAAACGATTGTAAGTTCAGTTCCGTTCAGTTGCTCAGTCGTGTCTGACTCTTTGGGACCCCGTGGCCTGCAGGACGCTGGGCTTCCGTGTCCATCACCAACTCCAGGGGCTTGCTCAAACTCATGTCCATCGAATCAGTGATGCCATCCAACCATCTTAGCCTCTGTCGTCCCCTTCTCCTCTGCCTTCAATCAAGACCCTCATAGGCAGATAGTGTAGAGTGTAATTAGTGTTCATAGTTTATCTAAAAGCTCATATGACATTTAATTTTTCGTTTTCTTCCTGTTCTTTCGAGGTACTTTCTTGTTGACAAGCTTGTGACAGATAAAACGGTATAGCAATTTTTACCTTAGAACAAACCGAGGCACTATGAACATTTTGTGCTTAATGTTGATGACTCTTAGACATGTCTACAGTAGAGGAGCAAAACCAAAACTACTAGATATTTAATATTGACTAGTTCCCAGTTCACGGGACTCTGACATTCACTGAGGTCAATGTTTTCTTATATTGGAAGCAGTTGGGTTGGCAAGGGCTGCCTTGTCTTGAGACCATTGAAATAAGAACTCAGAACTTGAGCACTATTATCAAAAATCACAAGGCTCACACTGACACATACATCAATCCAGACAGACAAGACAAGACATCTTCCAGTTTTCCGCCTGAGATGGAAAAGATGTCTTTGAGCCGTTTTTTTCTGGGGAGTGGGGGGTGGGGCTGGCGGCCAGGCAGGCTTTGGTAAGGAGCTAAGTGTTTGGAATTGCATATGAAAAGAACCAGCTTTCCGGGTTCCAAGGAATCAAGTTTCCTTGGAAACCAACTTTGTCCGGTTCTAGAGAATATCATGGCCCTCCTAGGTCAGGTCATCTTTCCTTTCCGTAGTCCTCGTTGGATCCCTGAATTCTAGACAGCTTGGATTGCCTCTGTGGGCTGGATGGATTGTCCTCCCGTTTCACCGGGCGGCGGGAGCGAGGTCCCAGAGGCTCTCCTGGAACCGGGCGTGGGGGCGGGGCTCACCGGGAGCCCGTGGTGAAGGTGGGCAGCGCACCGGGAGCGCGCCCGGGGCGGGGCGAAGCCGGGCGGCGCGGGTCGGGAATCGGGTCGTGGCGGGGATGGGGGCGGTCCCAGTTGTGCTCCGGGGATCCCCACTGCGGCTGGGAAGGCACCGGGAGCATGGCAGGGGCGGGGCGGCGCGGGGCGGGGGTCGGCTCCTGGCGGGGGTAGGGGAGGGGTTCCCCGTTGTCCTCTCGGGGGGCGCCGTGGCGGCTGGGAACGCCCATTGCGTGCGCTCCTGGGTCCCCAAGGGTCGGCATCCAGTGGGCGCGGCGGAGGGGTGCGGACCACAGGTCAGGGAACTGGGACTGCGTGGAGCAGGGAACCACGTAGTCCGCCCTCTGTTGGCACAACCTGGCGGTCGCCGAAAGGCCTCGCCTTTGGGCTCAAGGCCTTGACCGCTCCACCCCTTTGCTGAAAGGTCAGAGCCGCGCGGTTTTCCCAAGCAGCCTAGTGTCCGCTGCAAGTCCAAGGGCCAGAACCCTGAACTCTGGCCGGCTGGCCCAGCCCTGCTTCTGGCACTTTGGAGGCCAGCGGGCCCTTGACCACCTGCTGGGATGGGAAAGGGAAGGGTCCACGAATTGCACCCTAGAAACTTAGTAGGGTGCATGGGTTTCAAAACCCGGTGGCCGCCCAGGCAGAAAACAAGGGAGGAGGGCACCCTGCTGCCCTTTCATGGCAGCATCTGTGGCTGTCCTGCTGAGGGGGCCTTTCCATGGGGACCGTGTGCAGGACAAGTTTGCTGTTTTGGAACCGAATAATTAGAACGTGTAAAAATTTTAAATGATGTGGTGGTTTGATTCAAACAAAACAAAACAAAACAAAACAAAAAACCAAGCCCCAAGTTTTTTGCAAATTTAGGTCTTAATATTGAAGGCCTGTGTTCCTTCCACTGTGGCATTGTACGAAGAAATGTGCGGGGTTTTTTTTGTTTGTTTGTTTTTTGTTTTTCTTTTTTTTTTAGAAAAGATTCCGAATAATGAGGGAAACAGGAAACCCAGAGGTGCCCCTGTAGTTTGGCGAAGGCCTTAGGAGGTCACTTGGAAATGCTGCTGGCTGTGAGGGGGGGAGGGGGCAGATGTGCACAGAGCTGTGCAGGCTTGCCTTTGCATGGATGTTCTTTGTAGAAATCCACCTCGGAGCCATCTCCTGATGTGTAAGAATTTCCCAGACAGACCTCGAGCTAAGCAATGCGTTTTTTCCTTAGGAAATGTTGGTCTTCAGCGATGTTCAAAGCCTGTGTATTTCGGCTAGACTCTGGCTTCAGGTCGGTTCCCCCAAAAGGCTCAGAAGCGACCTGAACCAAACAGTAAGTTTTCCTCCTACCTTGTTCTCCTCATCTATGTTAAGAGTATACTTTAAGAGTATCCTGGCACATACATGTACTGCCTCACCCCTAACCTCAGTCATGTGTTCCAAGAACTTCTGTCCGTTTATTTATTTGTTTTGGGTAACATTGAATTCGTTTTGACTATGCTGGGTCTTTGCTGCTCGCTGGAAGTTGCTAGGACCTCTGGACTGCAGTCTCCCATCTCTTGCTGACCTCTTGTTGACCTCTGCAGAATCCTGGTTGGTGGGAGCTTGTTAGTTCCTTGTTCCTTACCCGGACCTCCTGAGGTAAGTGTTTTCTCTCCTCTGCGGCCTGGTAAGGGTGGGTGGTCATTGGCATCCCAAAGGTGGCTAGAAGTCAATGATTTAGGCAGGCTTGTGAATAGATATGGGAGAAGGCAATGGCACCCCACTCCAGTACTCTTGCCTGGAAAATCTCATGGACGGAAGAGCCTGGTAGGCTGCAGTCCATGGGGTCGCTCAGAGTCGGGCACGACTGAGCGACTTCACTTTCACATTTCACTTTCATGCATTGGAGGAGGACATGGCAACCCACTCCAGTGTTCTTGCCTAGAGAACCCCAGGGACTGCGGGGCCTGGTGGGCTGCCGTCCATGGGGTCACACAGACTCGGACACGACTGAAACGACTTCGCAGCAGCAGCAGCAGCAGTGCATAGATATCAAAAGGGTTTAGAACAGTCAGGTAGGATCACACAAGTCACCGTGAAGCCATACTTCTCCACTTAGCCAAAGCTAACAAGAGATTTCTGTTCTAGGTCAACCTAGAAGAGATCACGGAAGAGGTAAAGAAACTTAAAATCCATTAGCAAAGGCAGTTCAACCTCTCAAGAAACCTTGTGCTAGGCACAACACTCTTTTCTGGGGGTCCACTTTCCCTACAACCTCCTTATCCCATTCTGTACCCATTCCTTTGCTTCTCCCATCCTGAAACTGCCACCTGGAGGAAAGAACGACGTCGTTTTCCTTCAGAAAATGCGATTTCATGCCACATACCTTCTTTTAATACCAAGTCATACATTTCCCTTCAGCAACCAAGAACTGACTTTTATATTGGCATTCGACAGATTGGTGAACATACCTATCAGTGATAGTAGCGCCCCTCCCCTCCCCCGCACGCACTCACACACACACACACACACACACACACACACACCCAAGATCAGAACCAAACAAAACAAAAAAAATTGCTTTCTTACGTTTCACATGTCAGGATGGTGCCAGACACTATTATTGGATAGTCAAAAATCTCTTTTGTTTCTGTGTAAAAGGGAGGTCCTTTCAAGGCGTGAATGTTTCAGAACTTGAATTTATTTGGAAATGACCCAGCTCTTCAGTACACTGTCGTCACTTAGTTTAGCACAGGATAGAAACTCGGGTAACCAAAACACCTGGAGAAACGATTGTATGTTCAGTTCAGTTCAGTGGCTCAGTCGTGTCTGACTCTTTGGGACCCCGTGGCCTGCAGGACGCTGGGCTTCCGTGTCCATCACCAACTCCAGGGGCTTGCTCAAACTCATGTCCATCGAATCAGTGATGCCATCCAACCATCTTAGCCTCTGTGGTCCCCTTCTCCTCTGCCTTCAATCAAGACTCATAGGCAGATATTTTCGAGTGTAATTAGTGTTCATAGTTTATCTAAAAGCTCATATCACATTTAATTTTTCGTTTTGTTCCTGTTCTTTCGAGGTACTTTCTTGTTGACAAGCTTGTGACAGATAGAACGATATAGCAATTTTTACCTTAGAACAAACCGAGGCACTATGAACATTTTGTGCTTCATGGTGATGACTCTTAGACATGTCTACAGTAGAGGAGCAAAAACAAAACTACTAGATATTTCATATTGACTAGTTCCCAGTTCACGGGACTCTGACATTCCCTGAGGTCAAAGTTTTCTTGTATTGGAAGCAGTTGGGGTTGCAAGGGCTGCCTTGTCTTGAGACCATTGAAATAAGAACTCAGAACTTGAGCACTATTATCAAAAATCACAAGGCTCACACTGACACATACATCAATCCAGACAGACAAGACAAGACATCTTCCAGTTTTCCCCCTGAGATGGAAAAGATTTCTTTGAGCCGTTTTTTCTGGGGAGTGGGGGTGGGGCTGGCGGCCAGGCAGGCTTTGGGAAGGAGCTCTTGGTTTGGAATTGCATATGAAAAGAACCTGCTTTCCGAGTTCCAAGGAATCAAGTTTCCTTGGAAACCAACTTTGTCCGGTTCTATAGAATATCATGGCCCTCCTAGGTCAGGTCATCTTTCCTTTCCGTAGCCCTCGTTGGAACCCTGAATTCTAGACAGCTTGGATTGCCTCTGTGGGCTGGATGGATTGTCCTCCCGTTTCACCGGGCGGCGGTAGCGAGGTCCCAGAGGCTCTCCTGGAACCGGGCGTGGGGGCGGGGCTCACCGGGAGGCCGTGGTGAAGGTGGGCCGCGCACCGGGAGCGCGCCCGGGGCGGGGCGAAGCCGGGCGGCGCGGGTCGGGAATCGGGTCGTGGCGGGGATGGGGGGCGGTCCCAGTTGTGCTCCGGGGATCCCCACTGCGGCTGGGAAGGCACCGGGAGCATGGCAGGGGCGGGGCGGCGCGGGGCGGGGGTCGGCTCCTGGCGGGGGTGGGGGAGGGCTTCCCCGTTGTCCTCTCGGGGGTCGCCGTGGCGGCTGGGAACGCCCATTGCGTGCGCTCCTGGGTCCCCAAGGGTCGGCATCCAGTGGGCGCGGCGGAGGGGTGCGGACCACAGGTCAGGGAACTGGGACTGCGTGGAGCAGGGAACCACGTAGTCCGCCCTCTGTTGGCACAACCGGGCGGTCGCAGAAAGGCCTCGCCTTTGGGCTCAAGGCCTTGACCGCTCCACCCCTTTGCTGAAAGGTCAGAGCCGCGCGGTTTTCCCAAGCAGCCTAGTGTCCGCTGCAAGTCCAAGGGCCAGAACCCTGAACTCTGGCCGGCTGGCCCAGCCCTGCTTCTGGCACTTTGGAGGCCAGCGGGCCCTTGACCACCTGCTGGGATGGGAAAGGGAAGGGTCCACGAATTGCACCCTAGAAACTTAGTAGGGTGCATGGGTTTCAAAACCCGGTGGCCGCCCAGGCAGAAAACAAGGGAGGAGGGCACCCTGCTGCCCTTTCATGGCAGCATCTGTGGCTGTCCTGCTGAGGGGGCCTTTCCATGGGGACCGTGTGCAGGACAAGTTTGGTGTTTTGGAACCGAATAATTAGAACGTGTAAAAAATTTAAATGATGTGGTGGTTTGATTCAAACAAAACAAAACAAAACAAAACAAAAAACCAAGCTCCAAGTTTTTTGCAAATTTAGGTCTTAATATTGAAGGCCTGTGTTCCTTCCACTGTGGCATTGTACGAAGAAATGTGCGGGGTTTTTTTTGTTTGTTTGTTTTTTGTTTTTCTTTTTTTTAGAAAAGATTCCGAATAATGAGGGAAACAGGAAACCCAGAGGTGCCCCTGTAGTTTGGCGAAGGCCTTAGGAGGTCACTTGGAAATGCTGCTGGCTGTGAGGGGGGGAGGGGGCAGATGTGCACAGAGCTGTGCAGGCTTGCCTTTGCATGGATGTTCTTTGTAGAAATCCACCTCGGAGCCATCTCCTGATGTGTAAGAATTTCCCAGACAAACCTTGAGCTAAGCAATGCGTTTTTTCCTTAGGAAATGTTGGTCTTCAGCGATGTTCAAAGCCTGTGTATTTCGGCTAGACTCTGGCTTCAGGTCGGTTCCCCCAAAAGGCTCAGAAGCGACCTGAACCAAACAGTAAGTTTTCCTCCTACCTTGTTCTCCTCATCTATGTTAAGAGTATACTTTAAGAGTATCCTGGCACATACATGTACTGCCTCACCCCTAACCTCAGTCATGTGTTCCAAGAACTTCTGTCCGTTTATTTATTTGTTTTGGGTAACATTGAATTCGTTTTGACTATGCTGGGTCTTTGCTGCTCGCTGGAAGTTGCTAGGACCTCTGGACTGCAGTCTCCCATCTCTTGCTGACCTCTTGTTGACCTCTGCAGAATCCTGGTTGGTGGGAGCTTGTTAGTTCCTTGTTCCTTACCCGGACCTCCTGTGGTAAGTGTTTTCTCTCCTCTGCGGCCTGGTAAGGGTGGGTGGTCATTGGCATCCCAAAGGTGGCTAGAAGTCAATGATTTAGGCAGGCTTGTGAATAGATATGGGAGAAGGCAATGGCACCCCACTCCAGTACTCTTGCCTGGAAAATCTCATGGACGGAAGAGCCTGGTAGGCTGCAGTCCATGGGGTCGCTCAGAGTCGGGCACGACTGAGCGACTTCACTTTCACATTTCACTTTCATGCATTGGAGGAGGACATGGCAACCCACTCCAGTGTTCTTGCCTAGAGAACCCCAGGGACTGCGGGGCCTGGTGGGCTGCCGTCCATGGGGTCACACAGACTCGGACACGACTGAAACGACTTCGCAGCAGCAGCAGCAGCAGTGCATAGATATCAAAAGGGTTTAGAACAGTCAGGTAGGATCACACAAGTCACCGTGAAGCCATACTTCTCCACTTAGCCAAAGCTAACAAGAGATTTCTGTTCTAGGTCAACCTAGAAGAGATCACGGAAGAGGTAAAGAAACTTAAAATCCATTAGCAAAGGCGGTTCAACCTCTCAAGAAACCTTGTGCTAGGCACAACACTCTTTTCTGGGGGTCCACTTTCCCTCCAACCTCCTTATCCCATTCTGTACCCATTCCTTTGCTTCTCCCATCCTGAAACTGCCACCTGGAAGAAAGAACGACGTCGTTTTCCTTCAGAAAATGCTATTTCATGCCACATACCTTCTTTTAATACCAAGTCATACATTTCCCTTCAGCAACCAAGAACTGACTTTTATATTGGCATTCGACAGATTGGTGAACATACCTATCAGTGATAGTAGCGCCCCTCCCCTCCCCCGCACGCACGCACGCACGCACACACACACACACACACACACCCCCAAGATCAGAACCAAACCAAACAAAAAAAATTGCTTTCTTACGTTTCACATGTCAGGATGGTGCCAGACACTATTATTGGATAGTCAAAAATCTCTTTTGTTTCTGTGTAAAAGGGAGGTCCTTTCAAGGCGTGAATGTTTCAGAACTTGAATTTATTTGGAAATGACCCAGCTCTTCAGTACACGGTCGTCACTTAGTTTAGCACAGGATAGAAACTCGGGTAACCAAAACACCTGGAGAAACGATTGTATGTTCAGTTCAGTTCAGTGGCTCAGTCGTGTCTGACTCTTTGGGACCCCGTGGCCTGCAGGACGCTGGGCTTCCGTGTCCATCGCCAACTCCAGGGGCTTGCTCAAACTCATGTCCATCGAATCAGTGATGCCATCCAACCATCTTAGCCTCTGTCGTCCCCTTCTCCTCTGCCTTCAATCAAGACTCTCATAGGCAGATATTTTCGAGTGTAATTAGTGTTCATAGTTTATCTAAAAGCTCATATCACATTTAATTTTTCGTTTTGTTCCTGTTCTTTCGAGGTACTTTCTTGTTGACAAGCTTGTGACAGATAGAACGATATAGCAATTTTTACCTTAGAACAAACCGAGGCACTATGAACATTTTGTGCTTCATGGTGATGACTCTTAGACATGTCTACAGTAGAGGAGCAAAAACAAAACTACTAGATATTTCATATTGACTAGTTCCCAGTTCACGGGACTCTGACATTCCCTGAGGTCAAAGTTTTCTTGTATTGGAAGCAGTTGGGGTTGCAAGGGCTGCCTTGTCTTGAGACCATTGAAATAAGAACTCAGAACTTGAGCACTATTATCAAAAATCACAAGGCTCACACTGACACATACATCAATCCAGACAGACAAGACAAGACATCTTCCAGTTTTCCGCCTGAGATGGAAAAGATTTCTTTGAGCCGTTTTTTTCTGGGGAGGGGGGGGTGGGGCTGGCGGCCAGGCAGGCTTTGGGAAGGAGCTCATGGTTTGGAATTGCATATGAAAAGAACCAGCTTTCCGGGTTCCAAGGAATCAAGTTTCCTTGGAAACCAACTTTGTCCGGTTCCGTAGAATATCATGGCCCTCCTAGGTCAGGTCATCTTTCCTTTCCGTAGTCCTCGTTGGATCCCTGAATTCTAGACAGCTTGGATTGCCTCTGTGGGCTGGATGGATTGTCCTCCCGTTTCACCGGGCGGCGGGAGCGAGGTCCCAGAGGCTCTCCTGGAACCGGGCGTGGGGGCGGGGCTCACCGGGAGCCCGTGGTGAAGGTGGGCAGCGCACCGGGAGCGCGCCCGGGACGGGGCGAAGCCGGGCGGCGCGGGTCGGGAATCGGGTCGTGGCGGGGATGGGGGGCGGTCCCAGTTGTGCTCCGGGGATCCCCACTGCGGCTGGGAAGGCACCGGGAGCATGGCAGGGGCGGGGCGGCGCGGGGCGGGGGTCGGCTCCTGGCGGGGGTGGGGGAGGGCTTCCCCGTTGTCCTCTCGGGGGTCGCCGTGGCGGCTGGGAACGCCCATTGCGTGCGCTCCTGGGTCCCCAAGGGTCGGCATCCAATGGGCGCGGCGGAGGGGTGCGGACCACAGGTCAGGGAACTGGGACTGCGTGGAGCAGGGAACCACGTAGTCCGCCCTCTGTTGGCACAACCTGGCGGTCGCAGAAAGGCCTCGCCTTTGGGCTCAAGGCCTTGACCGCTCCACCCCTTTGCTGAAAGGTCAGAGCCGCGCGGTTTTCCCAAGCAGCCTAGTGTCCGCTGCAAGTCCAAGGGCCAGAACCCTGAACTCTGGCCGGCTGGCCCAGCCCTGCTTCTGGCACTTTGGAGGCCAGCGGGCCCTTGACCACCTGCTGGGATGGGAAAGGGAAGGGTCCACGAATTGCACCCTAGAAACTTAGTAGGGTGCATGGGTTTCAAAACCCGGTGGCCGCCCAGGCAGAAAACAAGGGTGGAGGGCACCCTGCTGCCCTTTCATGGCAGCATCTGTGGCTGATCTGCTGAGGGGGCCTTTCCATGGGGACCGTGTGCAGTACAAGTTTGGTGTTTTGGAACCGAATAATTAGAACGTGTAAAAATTTTCAATGATGTGGTTTGATTCAAACAAAACAAAACAAAACACCAAGCTCCAAGTGTTTTGCAAATTTAGGTCTTAATATTGAAGGCCTGTTTTCCTTCCACTGTGGCATTCTACGAAGAAATGTGCGGGTTTTTTTTTTTTTTTAATTTGTTTTTTGTTTTTCTTTTTTCCTTTTAGAAAAGATTCCGAAAAATGAGGGAAACAGGAAACCCAGAGGTGCCCCTGTAGTTTGGCGAAGGCCTTAGGAGGTCACTTGGAAATGCTGCTGGCTGTGAGGGGGGGAGGGGGCAGATGTGCACAGAGCTGTGCAGGCTTGTCCTTTGCATGGATGTTCTATGTAGAAATCCACCTCGGAGCCATCTCCTGATGTGTAAGAATTTCCCAGGCAAACCTTGAGCTAAGCATTGAGTTTTTTCCTTAGGAAATGTTGGTCTTCAGCGATGTTCAAAGCCTGTGTATTTCCGCTAGACTCTGGCTTCAGGTCGGTTCCCCCAAAAGGCTCCGAAGCGACCTGAACCAAACAGTAAGTTTTCCTCTTACCTTGTTCTCCTCATCTATGTTAAGGAAATACTTTAAGAGTATCCTGGCACATACATGTACTGCCTCACCCCTAACCTCAGTCATGTGTTCCAAGAACTTCTGTCCGTTTATTTATTTGTTTTGGGTAACATTGAATTCGTTTTGACTATGCTGGGTCTTTGCTGCTCGCTGGAAGTTGCTAGGACCTCTGGACTGCAGTCTCCCATCTCTTGCTGACCTCTTGTTGACCTCTGCAGAATCCTGGTTGGTGGGAGCTTGTTAGTTCCTTGTTCCTTACCCGGACCTCCTGTGGTAAGTGTTTTCTCTCCTCTGTGGCCTGGTAAGGGTGGGTGGTCATTGGCATCCCAAAGGTGGCTAGAAGTCAATGATTTAGGCAGGCTTGTGAATAGATATGGGAGAAGGCAATGGCACCCCACTCCAGTACTCTTGCCTGGAAAATCTCATGGACGGAAGAGCCTGGTAGGCTGCAGTCCATGGGGCCGCTCAGAGTCGGGCACGACTGAGCGACTTCACTTTCACATTTCACTTTCATGCATTGGAGGAGGACATGGCAACCCACTCCAGTGTTCTTGCCTGGAGAACCCCAGGGACTGCGGGGCCTGGTGGGCTGCCGTCCATGGGGTCACACAGACTCGGACACGACTGAAACGACTTCGCAGCAGCAGCAGCAGCAGCAGCAGCAGCAGTGCATAGATAACAAAAGGGTTTAGAACAGTCAGGTAGGATCACACAAGTCACCGTGAACCAAAACTTCTCCACTTAGCCAAAGCTAACAAAAGATTTCTGTTCTAGGTCAACCTAGAAGAGATCACGGAAGAGGTAAAGAAACTTAAAATCCATTAGCAAAGGCGGTTCAACCTCTCAAGAAACCTTGTGCTAGGCACAACACTCTTTTCTGGGGGTCCACTTTCCCTCCAACCTCCTTATCCCATTCTGTACCCATTCCTTTGCTTCTCCCATCCTGAAACTGCCACCTGGAAGAAAGAACGACGTCGTTTTCCTTCAGAAAATGCGATTTCATGCCACATACCTTCTTTTAATACCAAGTCATACATTTCCCTTCAGCAACCAAGAACTGACTTTTATATTGGCATTCGACAGATTGGTGAACATACCTATCAGTGATAGTAGCGCCCCTCCCCTCCCCCGCACGCACGCACGCACGCACACACACACACACACACACACACACCCCCAAGATCAGAACCAAACAAAACCAAAAAAATTGCTTTCTTACGTTTCACATGTCAGGATGGTGCCAGACACTATTATTGGATAGTCAAAAATCTCTTTTGTTTCTGTGTAAAAGGGAGGTCCTTTCAAGGCGTGAATGTTTCAGAACTTGAATTTATTTGGAAATGACCCAGCTCTTCAGTACACTGTCATTACTTAGTTTAGCACAGGATAGAAACTCGGGTAACCAAAACACCTGGAGAAACGATTGTATGTTCAGTTCAGTTCAGTGGCTCAGTCGTGTCTGACTCTTTGGGACCCCGTGGCCTGCAGGACGCTGGGCTTCCGTGTCCATCACCAACTCCAGGGGCTTGCTCAAACTCATGTCCATCGAATCAGTGATGCCATCCAACCATCTTAGCCTCTGTCGTCCCCTTCTCCTCTGCCTTCAATCAAGACTCTCATAGGCAGATATTTTCGAGTGTAATTAGTGTTCATAGTTTATCTAAAAGCTCATATCACATTTAATTTTTCGTTTTGTTCCTGTTCTTTCGAGGTACTTTCTTGTTGACAAGCTTGTGACAGATAGAACGATATAGCAATTTTTACCTTAGAACAAACCGAGGCACTATGAACATTTTGTGCTTCATGGTGATGACTCTTAGACATGTCTACAGTAGAGGAGCAAAAACAAAACTACTAGATATTTCATATTGACTAGTTCCCAGTTCACGGGACTCTGACATTCCCTGAGGTCAAAGTTTTCTTGTATTGGAAGCAGTTGGGGTTGCAAGGGCTGCCTTGTCTTGAGACCATTGAAATAAGAACTCAGAACTTGAGCACTATTATCAAAAATCACAAGGCTCACACTGACACATACATCAATCCAGACAGACAAGACAAGACATCTTCCAGTTTTCCCCCTGAGATGGAAAAGATTTCTTTGAGCCGTTTTTTTCTGGGGAGTGGGGGTGGGGCTGGCGGCCAGGCAGGCTTTGGGAAGGAGCTCTTGGTTTGGAATTGCATATGAAAAGAACCTGCTTTCCGAGTTCCAAGGAATCAAGTTTCCTTGGAAACCAACTTTGTCCGGTTCTATAGAATATCATGGCCCTCCTAGGTCAGGTCATCTTTCCTTTCCGTAGCCCTCGTTGGAACCCTGAATTCTAGACAGCTTGGATTGCCTCTGTGGGCTGGATGGATTGTCCTCCCGTTTCACCGGGCGGCGGTAGCGAGGTCCCAGAGGCTCTCCTGGAACCGGGCGTGGGGGCGGGGCTCACCGGGAGGCCGTGGTGAAGGTGGGCCGCGCACCGGGAGCGCGCCCGGGGCGGGGCGAAGCCGGGCGGCGCGGGTCGGGAATCGGGTCGTGGCGGGGATGGGGGGCGGTCCCAGTTGTGCTCCGGGGATCCCCACTGCGGCTGGGAAGGCACCGGGAGCATGGCAGGGGCGGGGCGGCGCGGGGCGGGGGTCGGCTCCTGGCGGGGGTGGGGGAGGGCTTCCCCGTTGTCCTCTCGGGGGTCGCCGTGGCGGCTGGGAACGCCCATTGCGTGCGCTCCTGGGTCCCCAAGGGTCGGCATCCAGTGGGCGCGGCGGAGGGGTGCGGACCACAGGTCAGGGAACTGGGACTGCGTGGAGCAGGGAACCACGTAGTCCGCCCTCTGTTGGCACAACCTGGCGGTCGCAGAAAGGCCTCGCCTTTGGGCTCAAGGCCTTGACCGCTCCACCCCTTTGCTGAAAGGTCAGAGCCGCGCGGTTTTCCCAAGCAGCCTAGTGTCCGCTGCAAGTCCAAGGGCCAGAACCCTGAACTCTGGCCGGCTGGCCCAGCCCTGCTTCTGGCACTTTGGAGGCCAGCGGGCCCTTGACCACCTGCTGGGATGGGAAAGGGAAGGGTCCACGAATTGCACCCTAGAAACTTAGTAGGGTGCATGGGTTTCAAAACCCGGTGGCCGCCCAGGCAGAAAACAAGGGAGGAGGGCACCCTGCTGCCCTTTCATGGCAGCATCTGTGGCTGTCCTGCTGAGGGGGCCTTTCCATGGGGACCGTGTGCAGGACAAGTTTGGTGTTTTGGAACCGAATAATTAGAACGTGTAAAAATTTTAAATGATGTGGTGGTTTGATTCAAACAAAACAAAACAAAACAAAACAAAAAACCAAGCCCCAAGTTTTTTGCAAATTTAGGTCTTAATATTGAAGGCCTGTGTTCCTTCCACTGTGGCATTGTACGAAGAAATGTGCGGGGTTTTTTTTTTTGTTTGTTTTGTTTTTTGTTTTTTTTTTTTAGAAAAGATTCCGAATAATGAGGGAAACAGGAAACCCAGAGGTGCCCCTGTAGTTTGGCGAAGGCCTTAGGAGGTCACTTGGAAATGCTGCTGGCTGTGAGGGGGGGAGGGGGCAGATGTGCACAGAGCTGTG
Source organism: Bos javanicus (assembly GCF_032452875.1). Lineage (NCBI taxonomy): Eukaryota > Metazoa > Chordata > Mammalia > Artiodactyla > Bovidae > Bos > Bos javanicus. The sequence continues at coordinate 60,582 of NW_026894117.1, read as the reverse complement.
CAGGCTTGCCTTTGCATGGATGTTCTTTGTAGAAATCCACCTCGGGGCCATCTCCTGATGTGTAAGAATTTCCCAGACAGACCTCGAGCTAAGCAATGCGTTTTTTCCTTAGGAAATGTTGGTCTTCAGCGATGTTCAAAGCCTGTGTATTTCGGCTAGACTCTGGCTTCAGGTCGGTTCCCCCAAAAGGCTCAGAAGCGACCTGAACCAAACAGTAAGTTTTCCTCCTACCTTGTTCTCCTCATCTATGTTAAGGAAATGACATATTTGCCTGGAAATCTGCCTTTCTTCAAGATTCATGTCAATCATTTTTTAGCCCGGGATGACTCACCTGCTGCCCATGTTATCTCAATGCATGTCGTGGGTGAGGGGTCTGGTGTCATGCTCTGAGACACTGCCTTTGTTTCCTTAGCAGACTGCTAGTGGCTGCATCACATCGGGCTAAAGACCCGCAGGGGGTACTCTTACTGCCCCCCCCCCACCCCGCCCCAAGTCTATGTCAGCAGCTTTCTCGATCTCTTTTATCCTTCCATAACACTTGATGACACAAAAGCTCTGAGCGATCAAGTCATATCGAATCTTCATTTCAGATTGAAGATGCATTCCATGGTATTGCCATCTTAAGTCTTTCCATCGCTATGGAATATCTGTCCATGTATTCAGGATCTTTTTCAATACGGTGTAGAATTTCCAGTGTGCCAGTCTTGCATCCTCGTGACATCCGTGGCAAAGCATTTGATTCATGTTGACAGTATTGAAAGGGAATTTTTTAAAATTCCTTTCAGATTATTATCTGCTAGTGTATACAGGTCAAACTGTACTCATTCATTTTGATCACTTTGGACAGCTTGAGAGTTGTCTTTCCTTTCTTTGCTTTCTCGTACTTTAAGAGTATCCTGGCACATACATGTACTGCCTCACCCCTAACCTCAGTCATGTGTTCCAAGAACTTCTGTCCGTTTATTTATTTGTTTTGGGTAACATTGAATTCGTTTTGACTATGCTGGGTCTTTGCTGCTCGCTGGAAGTTGCTAGGACCTCTGGACTGCAGTCTCCCATCTCTTGCTGACCTCTTGTTGACCTCTGCAGAATCCTGGTTGGTGGGAGCTTGTTAGTTCCTTGTTCCTTACCCGGACCTCCTGAGGTAAGTGTTTTCTCTCCTCTGCGGCCTGGTAAGGGTGGGTGGTCATTGGCATCCCAAAGGTGGCTAGAAGTCAATGATTTAGGCAGGCTTGTGAATAGATATGGGAGAAGGCAATGGCACCCCACTCCAGTACTCTTGCCTGGAAAATCTCATGGACGGAAGAGCCTGGTAGGCTGCAGTCCATGGGGTCGCTCAGAGTCGGGCACGACTGAGCGACTTCACTTTCACATTTCACTTTCATGCATTGGAGGAGGACATGGCAACCCACTCCAGTGTTCTTGCCTAGAGAACCCCAGGGACTGCGGGGCCTGGTGGGCTGCCGTCCATGGGGTCACACAGACTCGGACACGACTGAAACGACTTCGCAGCAGCAGCAGCAGCAGTGCATAGATATCAAAAGGGTTTAGAACAGTCAGGTAGGATCACACAAGTCACCGTGAAGCCATACTTCTCCACTTAGCCAAAGCTAACAAGAGATTTCTGTTCTAGGTCAACCTAGAAGAGATCACGGAAGAGGTAAAGAAACTTAAAATCCATTAGCAAAGGCAGTTCAACCTCTCAAGAAACCTTGTGCTAGGCACAACACTCTTTTCTGGGGGTCCACTTTCCCTACAACCTCCTTATCCCATTCTGTACCCATTCCTTTGCTTCTCCCATCCTGAAACTGCCACCTGGAAGAAAGAACGACGTCGTTTTCCTTCAGAAAACGCGATTTCATGCCACATACCTTCTTTTAATACCAAGTCATACATTTCCCTTCAGCAACCAAGAACTGACTTTTATATTGGCATTCGACAGATTGGTGAACATACCTATCAGTGATAGTAGCGCCCCTCCCCCCCCCCGCACGCACACACACACACACACACACAGACACACACACCCAAGATCAGAACCAAACCAAACAAAAAAAATTGCTTTCTTACGTTTCACATGTCAGGATGGTGCCAGACACTATTATTAGATAGTCAAAAATCTCTTTTGTTTCTGTGTAAAAGGGAGGTCCTTTCAAGGCGTGAATGTTTCAGAACTTGAATTTATTTGGAAATGACCCAGCTCTTCAGTACACTGTCGTCACTTAGTTTAGCACAGGATAGAAACTCAGGTAACCAAAACACCTGGAGAAACGATTGTATGTTCAGTTCAGTTCAGTGGCTCAGTCGTGTCTGACTCTTTGGGACCCCGTGGCCTGCAGGACGCTGGGCTTCCGTGTCCATCACCAACTCCAGGGGCTTGCTCAAACTCATGTCCATCGAATCAGTGATGCCATCCAACCATCTTAGCCTCTGTCGTCCCCTTCTCCTCTGCCTTCAATCAAGACTCATAGGCAGATATTTTCGAGTGTAATTAGTGTTCATAGTTTATCTAAAAGCTCATATCACATTTAATTTTTCGTTTTGTTCCTGTTCTTTCGAGGTACTTTCTTGTTGACAAGCTTGTGACAGATAGAACGATATAGCAATTTTTACCTTAGAACAAACAGAGGCACTATGAACATTTTGTGCTTCATGGTGATGACTCTTAGACATGTCTACAGTAGAGGAGCAAAAACAAAACTACTAGATATTTCATATTGACTAGTTCCCAGTTCACGGGACTCTGACATTCCCTGAGGTCAAAGTTTTCTTGTATTGGAAGCAGTTGGGGTTGCAAGGGCTGCCTTGTCTTGAGACCATTGAAATAAGAACTCAGAACTTGAGCACTATTATCAAAAATCACAAGGCTCACACTGACACATACATCAATCCAGACAGACAAGACAAGACATCTTCCAGTTTTCCGCCTGAGATGGAAAAGATTTCTTTGAGCCGTTTTTTCTGGGGAGTGGGGGGTGGGGCTGGCGGCCAGGCAGGCTTTGGGAAGGAGCTCTTGGTTTGGAATTGCATATGAAAAGAACCTGCTTTCCGAGTTCCAAGGAATCAAGTTTCCTTGGAAACCAACTTTGTCCGGTTCTATAGAATATCATGGCCCTCCTAGGTCAGGTCATCTTTCCTTTCCGTAGCCCTCGTTGGAACCCTGAATTCTAGACAGCTTGGATTGCCTCTGTGGGCTGGATGGATTGTCCTCCCGTTTCACCGGGCGGCGGTAGCGAGGTCCCAGAGGCTCTCCTGGAACCGGGCGTGGGGGCGGGGCTCACCGGGAGGCCGTGGTGAAGGTGGGCCGCGCACCGGGAGCGCGCCCGGGGCGGGGCGAAGCGGGGCGGCGCGGGTCGGGAATCGGGTCGTGGCGGGGATGGGGGGCGGTCCCAGTTGTGCTCCGGGGATCCCCACTGCGGCTGGGAAGGCACCGGGAGCATGGCAGGGGCGGGGCGGCGCGGGGCGGGGGTCGGCTCCTGGCGGGGGTGGGGGAGGGCTTCCCCGTTGTCCTCTCGGGGGTCGCCGTGGCGGCTGGGAACGCCCATTGCGTGCGCTCCTGGGTCCCCAAGGGTCGGCATCCAGTGGGCGCGGCGGAGGGGTGCGGACCACAGGTCAGGGAACTGGGACTGCGTGGAGCAGGGAACCACGTAGTCCGCCCTCTGTTGGCACAACCGGGCGGTCGCAGAAAGGCCTCGCCTTTGGGCTCAAGGCCTTGACCGCTCCACCCCTTTGCTGAAAGGTCAGAGCCGCGCGGTTTTCCCAAGCAGCCTAGTGTCCGCTGCAAGTCCAAGGGCCAGAACCCTGAACTCTGGCCGGCTGGCCCAGCCCTGCTTCTGGCACTTTGGAGGCCAGCGGGCCCTTGACCACCTGCTGGGATGGGAAAGGGAAGGGTCCACGAATTGCACCCTAGAAACTTAGTAGGGTGCATGGGTTTCAAAACCCGGTGGCCGCCCAGGCAGAAAACAAGGGAGGAGGGCACCCTGCTGCCCTTTCATGGCAGCATCTGTGGCTGTCCTGCTGAGGGGGCCTTTCCATGGGGACCGTGTGCAGTACAAGTTTGGTGTTTTGGAACCGAATAATTAGAACGTGTAAAAATTTTAAATGATGTGGTGGTTTGATTCAAACAAAACAAAACAAAACAAAACAAAAAACCAAGCTCCAAGTTTTTTGCAAATTTAGGTCTTAATATTGAAGGCCTGTGTTCCTTCCACTGTGGCATTCTACGAAGAAATGTGCGGGGTTTTTTTTTTTTTAACTTGTTTTTTGTTTTTCTTTTTTTTTAGAAAAGATTCCGAAAAATGAGGGAAACAGGAAACCCAGAGGTGCCCCTGTAGTTTGGCGAAGGCCTTAGGAGGTCACTTGGAAATGCTGCTGGCTGTGAGGGGGAGGGGGCAGATGTGCACAGAGCTGTGCAGGCTTGTCCTTTGCATGGATGTTCTTTGTAGAAATCCACCTCGGAGCCATCTCCTGATGTGTAAGAATTTCCCAGACAAACCTTGAGCTAAGCAATGCGTTTTTTCCTTAGGAAATGTTGGTCTTCAGCGATGTTCAAAGCCTGTGTATTTCCGCTAGACTCTGGCTTCAGGTCGGTTCCCCAAAAGGCTCAGAAGCGACCTGAACCAAACAGTAAGTTTTCCTCCTACCTTGTTCTCCTCATCTATGTTAAGAGTATACTTTAAGAGTGTCCTGGCACATACATGTACTGCCTCACCCCTAACCTCAGTCATGTGTTCCAAGAACTTCTGTCCGTTTATTTATTTGTTTTGGGTAACATTGAATTCGTTTTGACTATGCTGGGTCTTTGCTGCTCGCTGGAAGTTGCTAGGACCTCTGGACTGCAGTCTCCCATCTCTTGCTGACCTCTTGTTGACCTCTGCAGAATCCTGGTTGGTGGGAGCTTGTTAGTTCCTTGTTCCTTACCCGGACCTCCTGTGGTAAGTGTTTTCTCTCCTCTGTGGCCTGGTAAGGGTGGGTGGTCATTGGCATCCCAAAGGTGGCTAGAAGTCAATGATTTAGGCAGGCTTGTGAATAGATATGGGAGAAGGCAATGGCACCCCACTCCAGTACTCTTGCCTGGAAAATCTCATGGACGGAAGAGCCTGGTAGGCTGCAGTCCATGGGGTCGCTCAGAGTCGGGCACGACTGAGCGACTTCACTTTCACATTTCACTTTCATGCATTGGAGGAGGACATGGCAACCCACTCCAGTGTTCTTGCCTAGAGAACCCCAGGGACTGCGGGGCCTGGTGGGCTGCCGTCCATGGGGTCACACAGACTCGGACACGACTGAAACGACTTCGCAGCAGCAGCAGCAGCAGTGCATAGATATCAAAGGGTTTAGAACAGTCAGGTAGGATCACACAAGTCACCGTGAAGCCATACTTCTCCACTTAGCCAAAGCTAACAAAGATTTCTGTTCTAGGTCAACCTAGAAGAGATCACGGAAGAGGTAAAGAAACTTAAAATCCATTAGCAAAGGCGGTTCAACCTCTCAAGAAACCTTGTGCTAGGCACAACACTCTTTTCTGGGGGTCCACTTTCCCTCCAACCTCCTTATCCCATTCTGTACCCATTCCTTTGCTTCTCCCATCCTGAAACTGCCACCTGGAAGAAAGAACGACGTCGTTTTCCTTCAGAAAATGCTATTTCATGCCACATACCTTCTTTTAATACCAAGTCATACATTTCCCTTCAGCAACCAAGAACTGACTTTTATATTGGCATTCGACAGATTGGTGAACATACCTATCAGTGATAGTAGCGCCCCTCCCCTCCCCCGCACGCACGCACGCACGCACACACACACACACACACACCCCAAGATCAGAACCAAACCAAACAAAAAAAATTGCTTTCTTACGTTTCACATGTCAGGATGGTGCCAGACACTATTATTGGATATTCAAAAATCTCTTTTGTTTCTGTGTAAAAGGGAGGTCCTTTCAAGGCGTGAATGTTTCAGAACTTGAATTTATTTGGAAATGACCCAGCTCTTCAGTACACGGTCGTCACTTAGTTTAGCACAGGATAGAAACTCGGGTAACCAAAACACCTGGAGAAACGATTGTATGTTCAGTTCAGTTCAGTGGCTCAGTCGTGTCTGACTCTTTGGGACCCCGTGGCCTGCAGGACGCTGGGCTTCCGTGTCCATCGCCAACTTCCAGGGGCTTGCTCAAACTCATGTCCATCGAATCAGTGATGCCATCCAACCATCTTAGCCTCTGTCGTCCCCTTCTCCTCTGCCTTCAATCAAGACTCTCATAGGCAGATATTTTCGAGTGTAATTAGTGTTCATAGTTTATCTAAAAGCTCATATCACATTTAATTTTTCGTTTTGTTCCTGTTCTTTCGAGGTACTTTCTCGGGTTGAGGCAGGAAACCCTGGGTTCCCTCGACTTGTGCAGGTGACCTCAGGGGGCTTCTCATGGTGGCTCTGAGAAGCCAGGGAAACTGGAGGTGGGAGGGGCCTCTCGGGACTCCACTGGGTTTGGTGCATTGGAAGAGGGCCTCATCTCCAGTTGAGGCAGGAACCGCAGGGTACCTCTGATTTCAGACTCCGATCGCAGGGTCCCTGCAGACTGGGGACAGGAGAGTCAGGCCTCGTCTTGGGTTGAGGCATGGAACTCCGCTTGCCTCTCGAGATGTCCCCGGGGAGAGAGGCCACTTGTCGAGCTGTATTTGGAACCTGGGGTTTTTCCGGACGATGCACGGGCGAGTGACTGCCCCTTCGTGTTGACTTCATTCACAGGGTGGAGTTCGGAGAGGTGTCCGGGCATCGGGTTCTTATCAAGAGGGGACCGGGAAATCGGGGTCCTACGGAATGTGGAACCACCCACGAGGCCACGTCTGGAATGTCTTCGTGAGACCGGCCTCATCCTGAGGTGCGACCGGAAGGTCGGGAACCCCTTCCAGACAAAGCAGGGGAGTCGACCCTCCTGTCCAGATCAGGAGGGGAGAAGGGGCTCAGAGGAAGGGGTGCCGGAAAACCTCAGTGTTCCTCTCGAGGGAGACCGGGATTTCGGGGAACTTTGTGGGTCGCATCAAGGGTGCCAAGTGCCCTTTCGACCTCCAATTCCTAACGTGGGACTTCTCCTGAGACGCTGTAGCGGGAAAGGGCTTCATCTTGCGATGACGGGGGAGCCACGTGGTTTTTCTCGAGTTACGGCGGGATTCTCGAGTTACGACGGGGAATTCAGGATGCCTCTTGTGTTGGCCCAGGCAAGTCCAATCTTCCATTCGAGTTGCGAAGGAAAGCTGGGGATTGCTCTCGAGTGACTGCAGGGCCAATAGACCTCATCTAGGCTTGTGTCCAGAAGCCAATGTTCCTCTCCAGGGGCGACAGGGATCTCGGGGTTGCATTCCAGACGCACCCGGGGAGACAGGCATTCATCTCGAGTGGAAGCAAAGAACCCCGCTCTGCTCTCGAGTCGCGACGGGTATCTCTTGGAGCTCACTGGGTGGACTCAAGGGAGTCAAGCCTCCTGAGGCGTTTGGAGAGAGGTCGCGAGATTGGTCTCTAGGCCATGCAGGAGACGAAGGCCCTCATCTCTCGATGACGGGGGAATCTCGGGGTTGTTCTCGAGCGGCGGCCCCAGTGTGCGGTTTCTCACGAGGTACGACGGCGAGGTCAGTGAGCCTCTCGTGGGGCGCCAGGGAAGTCGGGTCTCCATGCGAGTGGCGAGGGGAGCGCGTCATTGCTCCTCGAGCCATGGTAGGGGAATCTGGCCTCGAGACGTGTTGAAGAAGGTCTCTCGAGGTCTTTCCCGGGTTGAGGCAGGAAACCCTGGGTTCCCTCGACTTGTGCAGGTGACCTCAGGGGGCTTCTCATGGTGGCTCTGAGAAGCCAGGGAAACTGGAGGTGGGAGGGGCCTCTCGGGACTCCACTGGGCTTGGTGCATTGGAAGAGGGCCTCATCTCCAGTTGAGGCAGGAACCTCAGGGTTCCTCGGAATGTGGACGCACCCACGAGGCCACGTCTGGAATGTCTTCGTGAGACCGGCCTCATCCTGAGGTGCGACCGGAAGGTCGGGAACCCCTTCCAGACAAAGCAGGGGAGTCGACCCTCCTGTCCAGATCAGGAGGGAAGAAGGGGCTCAGAGGAGGGGTGCCGGAAAACCTCAGTGTTCCTCTCGAGGGAGACCGGGATTTCGGGGAACTTTGTGGGTCGCATCAAGGGTGCCAAGTGCCCTTTCGACCTCCAATTCCTAACGTGGGACTTCTCCTGAGACGCTGTAGCGGGAAAGGGCTTCATCTTGCGATGACGGGGGAGCCACGTGGTTTTTCTCGAGTTACGGCGGGATTCTCGAGTTACGACGGGGAATTCAGGCTGCCTCTTGTGTTGGCCCAGGCAAGTCCAATCTTCCATTCGAGTTGCGAAGGAAAGCTGGGGATTGCTCTCGAGTGACTGCAGGGCCAATAGACCTCATCTAAGCTTGTGTCCAGAAGCCAATGTTCCTCTCCAGGGGCGACAGGGATCTCGGGGTTGCATTCCAGACGCACCCGGGGAGACAGGCATTCATCTCGAGTGGAAGCAAAGAAGCCCGCTCTGCTCTCGAGTCGCGACGGGTATCTCTTGGAGCTCACTGGGTGGACTCAAGGGAGTCAAGCCTCCTGAGGCGTTTGGAGAGAGGTCGCGAGATTGGTCTCTAGGCCATGCAGGAGACGAAGGCCCTCATCTCTCGATGACGGGGAATCTCGGGGTTGTTCTCGAGCGGCGGCCCCAGTGTGCGGTTTCTCACGAGGTACGACGGCGAGGTCAGTGAGCCTCTCGTGGGGCGCCAGGGAAGTCGGATCTCCATGCGAGTGGCGAGGGGAGCGCGTCATTGCTCCCTAGCCATGGTAGGGGAATCTGGCCTCGAGACGTGTGGAAGAAGGTCTCTCGAGGTCTTTCTCAGGTTGAGGCAGGAAACCCTGGGGTCCCTCGACTTGTGCAGGTGACCTCAGGGGGCTTCTCATGGTGGCTCTGAGAAGCCAGGGAAACTGGGGGTGGGAGGGGCCTCTCGGGACTCCACTGGGTTTGGTGCATTGGAAGAGGGCCTCATCTCCAGTTGAGGCAGGAACCGCAGGGTACCTCTGATTTCAGACTCCGATCGCAGGGTCCCTGCAGACTGGGGACAGGAGAGTCAGGCCTCGTCTTGGGTTGAGGCATGGAACTCCGCTTGCTTCTCGAGATGTCCCCGGGGAGAGAGGCCGCTTGGCGAGCTGTATTTGGAACCTGGGGTTTTTCCGAACGATGCACGGGAAAACTGCCCCTTCGTGTGGACTTCATTCACAGGGTGGAGTTCGGAGAGGTGTCCGGGCATCGGGTTCTTATCAAGAGGGGACCGGGAAATCGGGGTCCTACGGAATGTGGAACCACCCACGAGGCCACGTCTGGAATGTCTTCGTGAGACCGGCCTCATCCTGAGGTGCGACCGGAAGGTCGGGAACCCCTTCCAGACAAAGCAGGGGAGTCGACCCTCCTGTCCAGATCAGGAGGGGAGAAAGGGCTCAGAGGAGGGGTGCCGGAAAACCTCAGTGTTCCTCTCGAGGGAGACCGGGATTTCGGGGAACTTTGTGGGTCGCATCAAGGGTGCCAAGTGCCCTTTCGACCTCCAATTCCTAACGTGGGACTTCTCCTGAGACGCTGTAGCGGGAAAGGGCTTCATCTTGCGATGACGGGGGAGCCACGTGGTTTTTCTCGAGTTACGGCGGGATTCTCGAGTTACGACGGGGAATTCAGGCTGCCTCTTGTGTTGGCCCAGGCAAGTCCAATCTTCCATTCGAGTTGCGAAGGAAAGCTGGGGATTGCTCTCGAGTGACTGCAGGGCCAATAGACCTCATCTAGGCTTGTGTCCAGAAGCCAATGTTCCTCTCCAGGGGCGACAGGGATCTCGGGGTTGCATTCCAGACGCACCCGGGGAGACAGGCATTCATCTCGAGTGGAAGCAAAGAACCCCGCTCTGCTCTCGAGTCGCGACGGGTATCTCTTGGAGCTCACTGGGTGGACTCAAGGGAGTCAAGCCTCCTGAGGCGTTTGGAGAGAGGTCGCGAGATTGGTCTCTAGGCCATGCAGGAGACGAAGGCCCTCATCTCTCGATGACGGGGGAATCTCGGGGTTGTTCTCGAGCGGCGGCCCCAGTGTGCGGTTTCTCACGAGGTACGACGGCGAGGTCAGTGAGCCTCTCGTGGGGCGCCAGGGAAGTCGGGTCTCCATGCGAGTGGCGAGGGGGAGCGCGTCATTGCTCCCGAGCCATGGTAGGGGAATCTGGCCTCGAGACGTGTTGAAGAAGGTCTCTCGAGGTCTTTCTCGGGTTGAGGCAGGAAACCCTGGGTTCCCTCGACTTGTGCAGGTGACCTCAGGGGGCTTCTCATGGTGGCTCTGAGAAGCCAGGGAAACTGGAGGTGGGAGGGGCCTCTCGGGACTCCACTGGGTTTGGTGCATTGGAAGAGGGCCTCATCTCCAGTTGAGGCAGGAACCGCAGGGTACCTCTGATTTCAGACTCCGATCGCAGGGTCCCTGCAGACTGGGGACAGGAGAGTCAGGCCTCGTCTTGGGTTGAGGCATGGAACTCCGCTTGCCTCTCGAGATGTCCCCGGGGAGAGAGGCCACTTGTCGAGCTGTATTTGGAACCTGGGGTTTTTCCGAACGATGCACGGGAAAACTGCCCCTTCGTGTTGACTTCATTCACAGGGTGGAGTTCGGAGAGGTGTCCGGGCATCGGGTTCTTATCAAGAGGGGACCGGGAAATCGGGGTCCTACGGAATGTGGAACCACCCACGAGGCCACGTCTGGAATGTCTTCGTGAGACCGGCCTCATCCTGAGGTGCGACCGGAAGGTCGGGAACCCCTTCCAGACAAAGCAGGGGCGTCGACCCTCCTGTCCAGATCAGGAGGGGAGAAAGGGCTCAGAGGAGGGGGTGCCGGAAAACCTCAGTGTTCCTCTCGAGGGAGACCGGGATTTCGGGGAACTTTGTGGGTCGCATCAAGGGTGCCAAGTACCCTTTCGACCTCCAATTCCTAACGTGGGACTTCTCCTGAGACGCTGTAGCGGGAAAGGGCTTCATCTTGCGATGACGGGGGAGCCACGTGGTTTTTCTCGAGTTACGGCGGGATTCTCGAGTTACGACGGGGAATTCAGGCTGCCTCTTGTGTTGGCCCAGGCAAGTCCAATCTTCCATTCGAGTTGCGAAGGAAAGCTGGGGATTGCTCTCGAGTGACTGCAGGGCCAATAGACCTCATCTAGGCTTGTGTCCAGAAGCCAATGTTCCTCTCCAGGGGCGACAGGGATCTCGGGGTTGCATTCCAGACGCACCCGGGGAGACAGGCATTCATCTCGAGTGGAAGCAAAGAACCCCGCTCTGCTCTCGAGTCGCGACGGGTATCTCTTGGAGCTCACTGGGTGGACTCAAGGGAGTCAAGCCTCCTGAGGCGTTTGGAGAGAGGTCGCGAGATTGGTCTCAAGGCCATGCAGGAGACGAAGGCCCTCATCTCTCGATGACGGGGGAATCTCGGGGTTGTTCTCGAGCGGCGGCCCCAGTGTGCGGTTTCTCACGAGGTACGACGGCGAGGTCAGTGAGCCTCTCGTGGGGCGCCAGGGAAGTCGGGTCTCCATGCGAGTGGCGAGGGGAGCGCGTCATTGCTCCCGAGCCATGGTAGGGGAATCTGGCCTCGAGACGTGTTGAAGAAGGTCTCTCGAGGTCTTTCTCGGGTTGAGGCAGGAAACCCTGGGTTCCCTCGACTTGTGCAGGTGACCTCAGGGGGCTTCTCATGGTGGCTCTGAGAAGCCAGGGAAACTGGAGGTGGGAGGGGCCTCTCGGGACTCCACTGGGTTTGGTGCATTGGAAGAGGGCCTCATCTCCAGTTGAGGCAGGAACCGCAGGGTACCTCTGATTTCAGACTCCGATCGCAGGGTCCCTGCAGACTGGGGACAGGAGAGTCAGGCCTCGTCTTGGGTTGAGGCATGGAACTCCGCTTGCCTCTCGAGATGTCCCCGGGGAGAGAGGCCACTTGTCGAGCTGGATTTGGAACCTGGGGTTTTTCCGAACGATGCACGGAAAAACTGCCCCTTCGTGTTGACTTCATTCACAGGGTGGAGTTCGGAGAGGTGTCCGGGCATCGGGTTCTTATCAAGAGGGGACCGGGAAATCGGGGTCCTACGGAATGTGGAACCACCCACGAGGCCACGTCTGGAATGTCTTCGTGAGACCGGCCTCATCCTGAGGTGCGACCGGAAGGTCGGGAACCCCTTCCAGACAAAGCAGGGGAGTCGACCCTCCTGTCCAGATCAGGAGGGGAGAAGGGCTCAGAGGAAGGGGTGCCGGAAAACCTCAGTGTTCCTCTCGAGGGAGACCGGGATTTCGGGGAACTTTGTGGGTCGCATCAAGGGTGCCAAGTGCCCTTTCGACCTCCAATTCCTAACGTGGGACTTCTCCTGAGACGCTGTAGCGGGAAAGGGCTTCATCTTGCGATGACGGGGGAGCCACGTGGTTTTTCTCGAGTTACGGCGGGATTCTCGAGTTACGACGGGGAATTCAGGATGCCTCTTGTGTTGGCCCAGGCAAGTCCAATCTTCCATTCGAGTTGCGAAGGAAAGCTGGGGATTGCTCTCGAGTGACTGCAGGGCCAATAGACCTCATCTAGGCTTGTGTCCAGAAGCCAGTGTTCCTCTCCAGGGGCGACAGGGATCTCGGGGTTGCATTCCAGACGCACCCGGGGAGACAGGCATTCATCTCGAGTGGAAGCAAAGAACCCCGCTCTGCTCTCGAGTCGCGACGGGTATCTCTTGGAGCTCACTGGGTGGACTCAAGGGAGTCAAGCCTCCTGAGGCGTTTGGAGAGAGGTCGCGAGATTGGTCTCTAGGCCATGCAGGAGACGAAGGCCCTCATCTCTCGATGACGGGGGAGTCTCGGGGTTGTTCTCGAGCGGCGGCCCCAGTGTGCGGTTTCTCACGAGGTACGACGGCGAGGTCAGTGAGCCTCTCGTGGGGCGCCAGGGAAGTCGGGTCTCCATGCGAGTGGCGAGGGGAGCGCGTCATTGCTCCCGAGCCATGGTAGGGCCGGGGACCAGCCCCGGCTGATCCAGGGTCTTCGAGGTCTTTCGGGTAGGCGAAGATCAGGAAACCACTGCTTAATTAAATGTTAATTAAGGATCTAAAGAGTAATAGAATGAGGATAGCTCAGTGAGGAAATTCAGTGGGAAAAGAGGCTGAATAATTCAGCCAGAAGGTAAGAGAAAGAACGACATGGTGAGACCAAGTTTCGGTGAACAAGGCCCGCACTTTATTTTTCAAAGTAGTTTTTATACCTTAAGTTATGCATAGAGGATAATGGGGAAGGGGTAGAGTCTTGCAGCAAACCAGGCTTTCTTCCTGCAAACTTATCATATGCAAATCTTAGGTGATTTGCATCATCTTCTGGCCCGGAGGCCTGTTAACATTTTAAGACCTTTTCTTCAGAAAACTTATTTTTCTCTAAAGGTGGTTGGTCAGGAGCCACCCTCCAAAAAGCATTAGATAAAGTTGCATTCCTACAGAGCAAAGGTGTGGTGGGCTATAACAAGAAAAAGAATTAACTCAAGGGTCCCAGGTTACAAACATTAAAGCTACTACTTACACCAATTATATTAATCAATACACTGCCAGGGACACAGCAGGTAAGGGATATGGAAACTTAGCAGCAAACAATGGCCCAACAAGTGAAAAACCATTCACCAATACAATTTCTAATCAATCTTGTAACTACTCAAAAGAATCTGTGTTTAGACAGTTTAGAACATCTCCTGCCTCTCACAGTTGGGAGGCTCTGAACAATCACATGTGGCCAGAAAACCTATTCAGGCAGGCTAGAGGATTTCCAAAGGAGTTTGTAGGTTAAACACTGTCACACCCAGGAATTTTAACTGGAACTGTAAGCCAATGTTTTTTCAGAGAGAGGTAGTGGGGAGAGCCCCCGTAAAGTCAGAGGTTTAGGTGAAAGCACAAGCAGAAAGTAGGCAGACTCTGGTTTGGGGGGTATCTCTCGAGAATTTCCAGGGGGACTCCTGAAGCTCGATCCCGCCTTTGCGTTTGCCGAGCCTCCTTCCTCATGACCTTTGTCATGGGCGGAGTTCCTCACTGGCTCCCAGCAGTGATAGAATTCCAGCGGAGCTATTCCAGATCCTGAAAGATGATGCTGTGGAAAGTGAGCACTCAATATGCGCCATGCAATATGCACTCAATATGCAATATGCCGGCTCACGGCAGTAGGGGAATCTGGCCTCGAGACGTGTTGAAGAAGGTCTCTCGAGGTCTTTCTCGGGTTGAGGCAGGAAACCCTGGGTTCCCTCGACTTGTGCAGGTGACCTCAGGGGGCTTCTCATGGTGGCTCTGAGAAGCCAGGGAAACTGGAGGTGGGAGGGGCCTCTCGGGACTCCACTGGGTTTGGTGCATTGGAAGAGGGCCTCATCTCCAGTTGAGGCAGGAACCGCAGGGTACCTCTGATTTCAGACTCCGATCGCAGGGTCCCTGCAGACTGGGGACAGGAGAGTCAGGCCTCGTCTTGGGTTGAGGCATGGAACTCCGCTTGCCTCTCGAGATGTCCCCGGGGAGAGAGGCCACTTGTCGAGCTGTATTTGGAACCTGGGGTTTTTCCGACGATGCACGGGAGTCACTGCCCCTTCGTGTTGACTTCATTCACAGGGTGGAGTTCGGAGAGGTGTCCGGGCATCGGGTTCTTATCAAGAGGGGACCGGGAAATCGGGGTCCTACGGAATGTGGAACCACCCACGAGGCCACGTCTGGAATGTCTTCGTGAGACCGGCCTCATCCTGAGGTGCGACCGGAAGGTCGGGAACCCCTTCCAGACAAAGCAGGGGAGTCGACCCTCCTGTCCAGATCAGGAGGGGAGAAAGGGCTCAGAGGAAGTGGTGCCGGAAAACCTCAGTGTTCCTCTCGAGGGAGACCGGGATTTCGGGGAACTTTGTGGGTCGCATCAAGGGTGCCAAGTGCCCTTTCGACCTCCAATTCCTAACGTGGGACTTCTCCTGAGACGCTGTAGCGGGAAAGGGCTTCATCTTGCGATGACGGGGGAGCCACGTGGTTTTTCTCGAGTTACGGCGGGATTCTCGAGTTACGACGGGGAATTCAGGATGCCTCTTGTGTTGGCCCAGGCAAGTCCAATCTTCCATTCGAGTTGCGAAGGAAAGCTGGGGATTGCTCTCGAGTGACTGCAGGGCCAATAGACCTCATCTAGGCTTGTGTCCAGAAGCCAATGTTCCTCTCCAGGGGCGACAGGGATCTCGGGGTTGCATTCCAGACGCACCCGGGGAGACAGGCATTCATCTCGAGTGGAAGCAAAGAACCCCGCTCTGCTCTCGAGTCGCGACGGGTATCTCTTGGAGCTCACTGGGTGGACTCAAGGGAGTCAAGCCTCCTGAGGCGTTTGGAGAGAGGTCGCGAGATTGGTCTCTAGGCCATGCAGGAGACGAAGGCCCTCATCTCTCGATGACGGGGGAATCTCGGGGTTGTTCTCGAGCGGCGGCCCCAGTGTGCGGTTTCTCACGAGGTACGACGGCGAGGTCAGTGAGCCTCTCGTGGGGCGCCAGGGAAGTCGGGTCTCCATGCGAGTGGCGAGGGGAGCGCGTCATTGCTCCCGAGCCATGGTAGGGGAATCTGGCCTCGAGACGTGTTGAAGAAGGTCTCTCGAGGTCTTTCTCGGGTTGAGGCAGGAAACCCTGGGTTCCCTCGACTTGTGCAGGTGACCTCAGGGGGCTTCTCATGGTGGCTCTGAGAAGCCAGGGAAACTGGAGGTGGGAGGGGCCTCTCGGGACTCCACTGGGTTTGGTGCATTGGAAGAGGGCCTCATCTCCAGTTGAGGCAGGAACCGCAGGGTACCTCTGATTTCAGACTCCGATCGCAGGGTCCCTGCAGACTGGGGACAGGAGAGTCAGGCCTCGTCTTGGGTTGAGGCATGGAACTCCGCTTGCCTCTCGAGATGTCCCCGGGGAGAGAGGCCACTTGTCGAGCTGTATTTGGAACCTGGGGTTTTTCCGAACGATGCACGGGAAAAACTGCCCCTTCGTGTTGACTTCATTCACAGGGTGGAGTTCGGAGAGGTGTCCGGGCATCGGGTTCTTATCAAGAGGGGACCGGGAAATCGGGGTCCTACGGAATGTGGAACCACCCACGAGGCCACGTCTGGAATGTCTTCGTGAGACCGGCCTCATCCTGAGGTGCGACCGGAAGGTCGGGAACCCCTTCCAGACAAAGCAGGGGAGTCGACCCTCCTGTCCAGATCAGGAGGGGAGAAGGGCTCAGAGGAAGGGGTGCCGGAAAACCTCAGTGTTCCTCTCGAGGGAGACCGGGATTTCGGGGAACTTTGTGGGTCGCATCAAGGGTGCCAAGTGCCCTTTCGACCTCCAATTCCTAACGTGGGACTTCTCCTGAGACGCTGTAGCGGGAAAGGGCTTCATCTTGCGATGACGGGGGAGCCACGTGGTTTTTCTCGAGTTACGGCGGGATTCTCGAGTTACGACGGGGAATTCAGGATGCCTCTTGTGTTGGCCCAGGCAAGTCCAATCTTCCATTCGAGTTGCGAAGGAAAGCTGGGGATTGCTCTCGAGTGACTGCAGGGCCAATAGACCTCATCTAGGCTTGTGTCCAGAAGCCAATGTTCCTCTCCAGGGGCGACAGGGATCTCGGGGTTGCATTCCAGACGCACCCGGGGAGACAGGCATTCATCTCGAGTGGAAGCAAAGAACCCCGCTCTGCTCTCGAGTCGCGACGGGTATCTCTTGGAGCTCACTGGGTGGACTCAAGGGAGTCAAGCCTCCTGAGGCGTTTGGAGAGAGGTCGCGAGATTGGTCTCTAGGCCATGCAGGAGACGAAGGCCCTCATCTCTCGATGACGGGGGAGTCTCGGGGTTGTTCTCGAGCGGCGGCCCCAGTGTGCGGTTTCTCACGAGGTACGACGGCGAGGTCAGTGAGCCTCTCGTGGGGCGCCAGGGAAGTCGGGTCTCCATGCGAGTGGCGAGGGGAGCGCGTCATTGCTCCCGAGCCATGGTAGGGGCCGGGGACCAGCCCCGGCTGATCCAGGGTCTTCGAGGAGAGACGGCGTAGGCGAAGATCAGGAAACCACTGCTTAATTAAATGTTAATTAAGGATCTAAAGAGTAATAGAATGAGGATAGCTCAGTGAGGAAATTCAGTGGCGAAAAGAGGCTGAATAATTCAGCCAGAAGGTAAGAGAAAGAACGACATGGTGAGACCAAGTTTCGGTGAACAAGGCCCGCACTTTATTTTTCAAAGTAGTTTTTATACCTTAAGTTATGCATAGAGGATAATGGGGAAGGGGTAGAGTCTTGCAGCAAACCAGGCTTTCTTCCTGCAAACTTATCATATGCAAATCTTCGGTGATTTGCATCATCTTCTGGCCCGGAGGCCTGTTAACATTTTAAGACCTTTTCTTCAGAAAACTTATTTTTCTCTAAAGGTGGTTGGTCAGGAGCCACCCTCCAAAAAAGCATTAGATAAAGTTGCATTCCTACAGAGCAAAGGTGTGGTGGGCTATAACAAGAAAAAGAATTAACTCAAGGGTCCCAGGTTACAAACATTAAAGCTACTACTTACACCAATTATATTAATCAATACACTGCCAGGGACACAGCAGGTAAGGGATATGGAAACTTAGCAGCAAACAATGGCCCAACAAGTGAAAAACCATTCACCAATACAATTTCTACTCAATCTTGTAACTACTCAAAAGAATCTGTGTTTAGACAGTTTAGAACATCTCCTGCCTCTCACAGTTGGGAGGCTCTGAACAATCACATGTGGCCAGAAAAACCTATTCAGGCAGGCTAGAGGATTTCCAAAGGAGTTTGTAGGTTAAACACTGTCACACCCAGGAATTTTTAACTGGAACTGTAAGCTAACTCTTTTTCAGAGAGAGGTAGTGGGGGAGAGCCCCCGGAAAGTCAGAGGTTTAGGTGAAAGCACAAGCAGAAAGTAGGCAGACTCTGGTTTGGGGGGTATCTGCTCGAGAATTTCCAGGGGGACTCCTGAAGCTCGATCCCGCCTTTGCGTATGCCGAGCCTCCTTCCTCATGACCTTTGTCATGGGCGGAGTTCCTCACTGGCTCCCAGCAGTGATAGAATTCCAGTGGAGCTATTCCAGATCCTGAAAGATGATGCTGTGGAAAGTGCTGCACTCAATATGCAATATGCAATATGCACTCAATATGCAATATGCCGGCTCACGGCAGTAGGGGAATCTGGCCTCGAGACGTGTTGAAGAAGGTCTCTCGAGGTCTTTCTCGGGTTGAGGCAGGAAACCCTGGGGTCCCTCGACTTGTGCAGGTGACCTCAGGGGGCTTCTCATGGTGGCTCTGAGAAGCCAGGGAAACTGGAGGTGGGAGGGGCCTCTCGGGACTCCACTGGGTTTGGTGCATTGGAAGAGGGCCTCATCTCCAGTTGAGGCAGGAACCTCAGGGTACCTCTGATTTCAGACTCCGATCGCAGGGTCCCTGCAGACTGGGGACAGGAGAGTCAGGCCTCGTCTTGGGTTGAGGCATGGAACTCCGCTTGCCTCTCGAGATGTCCCCGGGGAGAGAGGCCACTTGTCGAGCTGTATTTGGAACCTGGGGTTTTTCCCGACGATGCACGGGCGAGTCACTGCCCCTTCGTGTTGACTTCATTCACAGGGTGGAGTTCGGAGAGGTGTCCGGGCATCGGGTTCTTATCAAGAGGGGACCGGGAAATCGGGGTCCTACGGAATGTGGAACCACCCACGAGGCCACGTCTGGAATGTCTTCGTGAGACCGGCCTCATCCTGAGGTGCGACCGGAAGGTCGGGAACCCCTTCCAGACAAAGCAGGGGAGTCGACCCTCCTGTCCAGATCAGGAGGGGAGAAGGGCTCAGAGGAAGTGGTGCCGGAAAACCTCAGTGTTCCTCTCGAGGGAGACCGGGATTTCGGGGAACTTTGTGGGTCGCATCAAGGGTGCCAAGTGCCCTTTCGACCTCCAATTCCTAACGTGGGACTTCTCCTGAGACGCTGTAGCGGGAAAGGGCTTCATCTTGCGATGACGGGGGAGCCACGTGGTTTTTCTCGAGTTACGGCGGGATTCTCGAGTTACGACGGGGAATTCAGGATGCCTCTTGTGTTGGCCCAGGCAAGTCCAATCTTCCATTCGAGTTGCGAAGGAAAGCTGGGGATTGCTCTCGAGTGACTGCAGGGCCAATAGACCTCATCTAGGCTTGTGTCCAGAAGCCAATGTTCCTCTCCAGGGGCGACAGGGATCTCGGGGTTGCATTCCAGACGCACCCGGGGAGACAGGCATTCATCTCGAGTGGAAGCAAAGAACCCCGCTCTGCTCTCGAGTCGCGACGGGTATCTCTTGGAGCTCACTGGGTGGACTCAAGGGAGTCAAGCCTCCTGAGGCGTTTGGAGAGAGGTCGCGAGATTGGTCTCTAGGCCATGCAGGAGACGAAGGCCCTCATCTCTCGATGACGGGGGAGGCTCGGGGTTGTTCTCGAGCGGCGGCCCCAGTGTGCGGTTTCTCACGAGGTACGACGGCGAGGTCAGTGAGCCTCTCGTGGGGCGCCAGGGAAGTCGGGTCTCCATGCGAGTGGCGAGGGGGAGCGCGTCATTGCTCCCGAGCCATGGTAGGGGAATCTGGCCTCGAGACGTGTTGAAGAAGGTCTCTCGAGGTCTTTCTCGGGTTGAGGCAGGAAACCCTGGGTTCCCTCGACTTGTGCAGGTGACCTCAGGGGGCTTCTCATGGTGGCTCTGAGAAGCCAGGGAAACTGGAGGTGGGAGGGGCCTCTCGGGACTCCACTGGGTTTGGTGCATTGGAAGAGGGCCTCATCTCCAGTTGAGGCAGGAACCGCAGGGTACCTCTGATTTCAGACTCCGATCGCAGGGTCCCTGCAGACTGGGGACAGGAGAGTCAGGCCTCGTCTTGGGTTGAGGCATGGAACTCCGCTTGCCTCTCGAGATGTTCCCGGGGAGAGAGGCCACTTGTCGAGCTGTATTTGGAACCTGGGGTTTTTCCGACGATGCACGGGCGAGTCACTGCCCCTTCGTGTTGACTTCATTCACAGGGTGGAGTTCGGAGTGGTGTCCGGGCATCGGGTTCTTATCAAGAGGGGACCGGGAAATCGGGGTCCTACGGAATGTGGAACCACCCACGAGGCCACGTCTGGAATGTCTTCGTGAGACCGGCCTCATCCTGAGGTGCGACCGGAAGGTCGGGAACCCCTTCCAGACAAAGCAGGGGAGTCGACCCTCCTGTCCAGATCAGGAGGGTAGAAGAGGCTCAGAGGAAGTGGTGCCGGAAAACCTCAGTGTTCCTCTCGAGGGAGACCGGGATGTCGGGGAACTTTGTGGGTCGCATCAAGGGTGCCAAGTGCCGTTTCGACCTCCAATTCCTAACGTGGGACTTCTCCTGAGACGCTGTAGCGGGAAGGGCTTCATCTTGCGATGACGGGGGAGCCACGTGGTTTTTCTCGAGTTACGGCGGGATTCTCGAGTTACGACGGGGAATTCAGGATGCCTCTTGTGTTGGCCCAGGGAAGTCCAATCTTCCATTCGAGTTGCGAAGGAAAGCTGGGGATTGCTCTCGAGTGACTGCAGGGCCAATAGACCTCATCTAGGCTTGTGTCCAGAAGCCAATGTTCCTCTCCAGGGGCGACAGGGATCTCGGGGTTGCATTCCAGACGCACCCGGGGAGACAGGCATTCATCTCGAGTGGAAGCAAAGAACCCCGCTCTGCTCTCGAGTCGCGACGGGTATCTCTTGGAGCTCACTGGGTGGACTCAAGGGAGTCAAGCCTCCTGAGGCGTTTGGAGAGAGGTCGCGAGATTGGTCTCTAGGCCATGCAGGAGACGAAGGCCCTCATCTCGCGATGACGGGGGAGTCTCGGGGTTGTTCTCGAGCGGCGGCCCCAGTGTGCGGTTTCTCACGAGGTACGACGGCGAGGTCAGTGAGCCTCTCGTGGGGCGCCAGGGAAGTCGGGTCTCCATGCGAGTGGCGAGGGGAGCGCGTCATTGCTCTCGAGCCATGGTAGGGTGCCGGGGACCAGCCCCGGCTGATCCAGGGTATTCGAAGGAGACGGCGTAGGCGAAGATCAGGAAACCACTGCTTAATTAAATGTTAATTAAGGATATAAAGAGTAATAGAATGAGGATAGCTCAGTGAGGAAATTCAGTGGTGAAAAGAGGCTGAATAATTCAGCCAGAAGGTAAGAGAAAGAACGACATGGTGAGACCAAGCTTCGGTGAACAAGGCCCGCACTTTATTTTTCAAAGTAGTTTTTATACCTTAAGTTATGCATAGAGGATAATGGGGAAGGGGTAGAGTCTTGCAGCAAACCAGGCTTTCTTCCTGCAAACTTATCATATGCAAATCTTAGGTGATTTGCATCATCTTCTGGCCCGGAGGCCTGTTAACATTTTAAGACCTTTTCTTCAGAAAACTTATTTTTCTCTAAAGGTGGTTGGTCAGGAGCCACCCTCCAAAAAGCATTAGATAAAGTTGCATTCCTACAGAGCAAAGGTGTGGTGGGCTATAACAAGAAAAAGAATTAACTCAAGGGTCCCAGGTTACAAACATTAAAGCTACTACTTACACCAATTATATTAATCAATACACTGCCAGGGACACAGCAGGTAAGGGATATGGAAACTTAGCAGCAAACAATGGCCCAACAAGTGAAAAACCATTCACCAATACAATTTCTAATCAATCTTGTAACTACTCAAAAGAATCTGTGTTTAGACAGTTTAGAACATCTCCTGCCTCTCACAGTTGGGAGGCTCTGAACAATCACATGTGGCCGGAAAAACCTATTCAGGCAGGCTAGAGGATTTCCAAAGGAGTTTGTAGGTTAAACACTGTCACACCCAGGAATTTTTAACTGGAACTGTAAGCTAACTCTTTTCAGAGAGAGGTAGTGGGGAGAGCCCCCGTAAAGTCAGAGGTTTAGGTGAAAGCACAAGCAGAAAGTAGGCAGACTCTGGTTTGGGGGGTATATGCTCGAGAACAGGGGGACTCCTGAAGCTCGATCCCGCCTTTGCGTATGCCGAGCCTCCTTCCTCATGACCTTTGTCATGGGCGGAGTTCCTCACTGGCTCCCAGCAGTGATAGAATTCCAGTGGAGCTATTCCAGATCCTGAAAGATGATGCTGTGGAAAGCTGCACTCAATATGCAATATGCAATATGCACTCAATATGCAATATGCCGGCTCACGGCAGTAGGGGAATCTGGCCTCGAGACGTGTTGAAGAAGGTCTCTCGAGGTCTTTCTCGGGTTGAGGCAGGAAACCCTGGGTTCCCTCGACTTGTGCAGGTGACCTCAGGGGGCTTCTCATGGTGGCTCTGAGAAGTCAGGGAAACTGGAGGTGGGAGGGGCCTCTCGGGACTCCACTGGGCTTGGTGCATTGGAAGAGGGCCTCATCTCCAGTTGAGGCAGGAACCTCAGGGTACCTCTGACTTCAGACTCCGATCGCAAGGTCCCTGCAGACTTGGGACAGGAGAGTCAGGCCTCGTCTTGGGTTGAGGCATGGAACTCCGCTTGCCTCTCGAGGTGTTCCCGGGGAGACAGGCCACTTGTCGAGCGGTATTTGGAACCTGGGGTTTTTCCCGACGATGCACGGGCGAGTCACTGCCCCTTCGTGTTGACTTCATTCACAGGGTGGAGTTCGGAGAGGTGTCCGGGCATCGGGTTCTTATCCAGAGGGGACCGGGAAATCGGGGTCCTACGGAATGTGGAACCACCCACGAGGCCACGCCTGGAATGTCTTCGTGAGACCGGCCTCATCCTGAGGGGCGACCGGAAGGTCGGGAACCCCTTCCAGACAAAGCAGGGGAGTCGACCCTCCTGTCCAGATCAGGAGGGGAGAAGGGCTCAGAGGAAGTGGTGCGGGAAAACCTCGGTGTTCCTCTCGAGGGAGACCGGGATGTCGGGGAACTTTGTGGGTCGCATCAAGGGTGCCAAGTGCCCTTTCGACCTCCAATTCCTAACGTGGGACTTCTCCTGAGACACTGTAGCGGGAAAGGGCTTCATCTTGCGATGACGGGGGAGCCACGTGGTTTTTCTCGAGTTGCAGCGGGATTCTCGAGTTACGACGGGGAATTCAGGATGCCTCTTGTGTTGGCCCAGGGAAGTCCAATCTTCCATTCGAGTTGCGAAGGAAAGCTGGGGATTGCTCTCGAGTGACTGCAGGGCCAATAGACCTCATCTAGGCTTGTGTCCAGAAGCCAATGTTCCTCTCCAGGGGCGACAGGGATCTCGGGGTTGCATTCCAGACGCACCCGGGGAGACAGGCATCCATCTCGAGTGGAAGCAAAGAACCCCGCTCTGCTCTCGAGTCGCGACGGGTATCTCTTGGAGCTCACTGGGTGGACTCAAGGGAGTCAAGCCTCCTGAGGCGTTTGGAGAGAGGTCGCGAGATTGGTCTCTAGGCCATGCAGGAGACGAAGGCCCTCATCTCTCGATGACGGGGGAGGCTCGGGGTTGTTCTCGAGCGGCGGCCCCAGTGTGCGGTTTCTCACGAGGTACGACGGCGAGGTCAGTGAGCCTCTCGTGGGGCGCCAGGGAAGTCGGGTCTCCATGCGAGTGGCGAGGGGAGCGCGTCATTGCTCCCGAGTCATAGTAGGGGAATCTGGCCTCGAGACGTGTTGAAGAAGGTCTCTCGAGGTCTTTCTCGGGTTGAGGCAGGACACCCTGGGGTCCCTCGACTTGTGCAGGTGACCTCAGGGGGCTTCTCATGGTGGCTCTGAGAAGTCAGGGAAACTGGAGGTGGGAGGGGCCCCTCGGCACTCCACTGGGTTTGGTGCATTGGAAGAGGGCCTCATCTCCAGTTGAGGCAGGAACCTCAGGGTTCCTCTGACTTCAGACTCCGACCGCAAGGTCCCTGCAGACTGGGGACAGGAGAGTCAGGCCTCGTCTTGGGTTGAGGCATGGAACTCCGCTTGCCTCTCGAGGTGTTCCCGGGGAGACAGGCCACTTGTCGAGCGGTATTTGGAACCTGGGGGTCTTTTCCGATGATGCACGGGCGAGTCACTTCCCCTTCGTGTTGACTTCATTCACAGGGTGGAGTTCGGAGAGGTGTCCGGGCATCGGGTTCTTATCAAGAGGGGACCGGGAAATCGGGGTCCTACGGAATGTGGAACCACCCAACGAGGCCACGTCTGGAATGTCTTCGTGAGACCGGCCTCATCCTGAGGTGCGACCGGAAGGTCGGGAACCCCTTCCAGACAAAGCAGGGGAGCCGACCCTCCTGTCCAGATCAGGAGGGTAGAAGAGGCTCAGAGGAAGTGTTGCCAGAAAACCTCGGTGTTCCTCTCGAGGGAGACCGGGATGTCGGGGCACTTTGTGGGTCGCATCAAGGGTGACAAGTACCGTTTCGACCTCCAATTCCTAACGTGGGACTTCTCCTGAGACGCTGTAGCGGCAAGGGCTACATCTTGCGATGACGGGGGAACCACGTGGTTTTTCTCGAGTTACGGCAGGATTCTCGAGTTACGACGGGGAATTCAGGATGCTTCTTGTGTAAGCCCAGGGAAGTCCAATCTTCCATTCGAGTTGCGAAGGAAAGCTGGGGATTGCTCTCGAGTGACTGCAGGGCCAATAGACCTCATCTAGGCTTGTGTCCAGAAGCCAGTGTTCCTCTCCAGGGGCGACAGGGATCTCGGGGTTGCATTCCAGACACACCCGGGGAGACAGGCATTCATCTCGAGTGGAAGCACAGCACCCCGCTCTGCTCTCGAGTCGCGACGGTTATCTCTTGGAGCTCACTGGGTGGACTCAAGGGAGTCAAGCCTCCTGAGGCGTTTGGAGAGAGGTCGCGAGATTGGTCTCGAGGCCACGCAGGAGACGAAGGCCCTCATCTCGCGATGACGGGGGAGTCTCGGGGTTGTTCTCGAGCGGCGGCCCCAGTGTGGGCTTTCTCAGGAGGTACGACGGCGAGGTCAGTGAGCCTCTCGTGGGGCGCCAGGGAAGTCGGGTCTCCATGCGAGTGGCGAGGGGAGCGCGTCATTGCTCTCGAGCCATGGTAGGTGCCGGGGACCAGCCCCGGCTGATCCAGGGTATTCGAAGGAGAGACGGCGTAGGCGAAGATCAGGAAACCACTGCTTAATTAAATGTTAATTAAGGATATAAAGAGTAATAGAATGAGGATAGCTCAGTGAGGAAATTCAGTGGCGAAAAGAGGCTGAATAATTCAGCCAGAAGGTAAGAGAAAGAACGACATGGTGAGACCAAGTTTCGGTGAACAAGGCCCGCACTTTATTTTTCAAAGTAGTTTTTATACCTTAAGTTATGCATAGAGGATAATGGGGGAAGGGGTAGAGTCTTGCAGCAAACCAGGCTTTCTTCCTGCAAACTTATCATATGCAAATCTTAGGTGATTTGCATCATCTTCTGGCCCGGAGGCCTGTTAACATTTTAAGACCTTTTCTTCAGAAAACTTATTTTTCTCTAAAGGTGGTTGGTCAGGAGCCACCCTCCAAAAGCATTAGATAAAGTTGCATTCCTACAGAGCAAAGGTGTGGTGGGCTATAACAAGAAAAAGAATTAACTCAAGGGTCCCAGGTTACAAACATTAAAGCTACTACTTACACCAATTATATTAATCAATACACTGCCAGGGACACAGCAGGTAAGGGATATGGAAACTTAGCAGCAAACAATGGCCCAACAAGTGAAAAACCATTCACCAATACAATTTCTAATCAATCTTGTAACTACTCAAAAGAATCTGTGTTTAGACAGTTTAGAACATCTCCTGCCTCTCACAGTTGGGAGGCTCTGAACAATCACATGTGGCCGGAAAAACCTATTCAGGCAGGCTAGAGGATTTCCAAAGGAGTTTGTAGGTTAAACACTGTCACACCCAGGAATTATTAACTGGAACTGTAAGCTAACTCTTTTTCCAGAGAGAGGTAGTGGGGAGAGCCCCCGTAAAGTCAGAGGTTTAGGTGAAAGCACAAGCAGAAAGTAGGCAGACTCTGGTTTGGGGGTATATGCTCGAGAATTTCCAGGGGGACTCCTGAAGCTCGATCCCGCCTTTGCGTATGCCGAGCCTCCTTCCTCATGACCTTTGTCATGGGCGGAGTTCCTCACTGGCTCCCAGCAGTGATAGAATTCCAGTGGAGCTATTCCAGATCCTGAAAGATGATGCTGTGGAAAGTGCTGCACTCAATATGCGCCATGCAATATGCACTCAATATGCAATATGCCGGCTCACGGCAGTAGGGGAATCTGGCCTCGAGACGTGTTGAAGAAGGTCTCTCGAGGTCTTTCTCGGGTTGAGGCAGGACACCCTGGGGTCCCTCGACTTGTGCAGGTGACCTCAGGGGGCTTCTCATGGTGGCTCTGAGAAGCCAGGGAAACTGGAGGTGGGAGGGGCCTCTCGGGACTCCACTGGGTTTGGTGCATTGGAAGAGGGCCTCATCTCCAGTTGAGGCAGGAACCTCAGGGTTCCTCTGATTTCAGACTCCGATCGCAGGGTCCCTGCAGACTTGGGACAGGAGAGTCAGGCCTCGTCTTGGGTTGAGGCATGGAACTCCGCTTGCCTCTCGAGGTGTTCCCGGGGAGAGAGGCCACTTGTCGAGCGGTATTTGGAACCTGGGGTTTTTCCGACGATGCACGGGCGAGTCACTGCCCCTTCGTGTTGACTTCATTCACAGGGTGGAGTTCGAAGAGGTGTCCGGGCATCGGGTTCTTATCAAGAGGGGACCGGGAAATCGGGGTCCTTCGGAATGTGGAACCACCCACGAGGCCACGTCTGGAATGTCGTCGTGAGACCGGCCTCATCCTGAGGTGCGACCGGAAGGTCTGGAACCCCTTCCAGACAAAGCACGGGAGTCGACCCTCCTGTCCAGATCAGGAGGGGAGAAGGGGCTCAGAGGAAGTTGTGCCGGAAAACCTCGGTGTTCCTCTCGAGGGAGACCGGTATGTCGGGGAACTTTGTGGGTGGCATCAAGGGTGCCAAGTACAGTTTCGACCTCCAATTCCTAACGTGGGACTTCTCCTGAGACGCTGTAGCGGGAAAGGGCTTCATCTGGCGATGACGGGGGAACCACGTGGTTTTTCTCGAGTTGTGGCGGGATTCTCGAGTTACGACGGGGAATTCAGGATGCCTCTTGTGTTGGCCCAGGGAAGTCCAATGTTCCATTCGAGTTGCGAAGGCAAGCTGGGGATTGCTCTCGAGTGACTGCAGGGCCAATAGACCT
The DNA here is from genome assembly GCF_032452875.1 of Bos javanicus. Taxonomy (NCBI): domain Eukaryota; kingdom Metazoa; phylum Chordata; class Mammalia; order Artiodactyla; family Bovidae; genus Bos; species Bos javanicus. The sequence continues at coordinate 33,394 of NW_026894117.1, read as the reverse complement.
CATCTAGGCTTGGGTCCAGAAGCCAATGTTCCTCTCCAGGGGCGACAGGGATCTCGGGGTTGCATTCCAGACGCACCCGGGGAGACAGGCATTCATCTCGAGTGGAAGCAAAGAACCCCGCTCTGCTCTCGAGTCGCGACGGGTATCTCTTGGAGCTCACTGGGTGGACTAAAGGGAGTCAAGCCTCCTGAGGCGTCTGGAGAGAGGTCGAGAGATTGGTCTCTAGGCCATGCAGGAGACGAAGGCCCTCATCTCGCGATGACGGGGGAGGCTCGGGGTTGTTCTCGAGCGGCGGCCCCAGGGTGCGGTTTCTCACGAGGTACGACGGCGAGGTCAGTGAGCCTCTCGTGGGGCGCCAAGGAAGTCGGGTCTCCATGCGAGTGGCGAGGGGAGCGCGTCATTGCTCTTGAGTCATGGTAGGGGAATCTGACCTCGAGACGTGTTGAAGAAGGTCTCTCGAGGTCTTTCTCGGGTTGAGGCAGGAAACCCTGGGTTCCCTCGACTTGTGCAGGTGACCTCAGGGGGCTTCTCATGGTGGCTCTGAGAAGTCAGGGAAACTGGAGGTGGGAGGGGCCTCTCGGCACTCCACTGGGTTTGGTGCATTGGAAGAGGGCCTCATCTCCAGTTGAGGCAGGAACCTCAGGGTTCCTCTGATTTCAGACTCCGATCGCAGGGTCCCTGCAGACTTGGGACAGGAGAGTCAGGCCTCGTCTTGGGTTGAGGCATGGAACTCCGCTTGCCTCTCGAGATGTTCCCGGGGAGACAGGCCACTTGTCGAGCTGTATTTGGAACCTGGGGTCTTTTCCCGACGATGCACGGGCGAGTCACTGCCCCTTCGTGTTGACTTCATTCACAGGGTGGAGTTCGAAGAGGTGTCCGGGCATCGGGTTCTTATCAAGAGGGGACCGGGAAATCGGGGTCCTTCGGAATGTGGAACCACCCACGAGGCCACGTCTGGAATGTCGTCGTGAGACCGGCCTCATCCTGAGGTGCGACCGGAAGGTCGGGAACCCCTTCCAGACAAAGCAGGGGAGTCGACCCTCCTGTCCAGATCAGGAGGGTAGAAGAGGCTCAGAGGAAGTGTTGCCGGAAAACTTCGGTGTTCCTCTCGAGGGAGACCGGGATGTCGGGGCACTTTGTGGGTCGCATCAAGGGTGCCAAGTACCGTTTCGACCTCCAATTCCTAACGTGGGACTTCTCCTGAGACGCTGTAGCGGCACAGGGCTTCATCTTGCGATGACGGGGGAACCACGTGGTTTTTCTCGAGTGTAGCGGGATTCTCGAGTTACGACGGGGAATTCAGGATGCCTCTTGTGTTGGCCCAGGGAAGTCCAATCTTCCATTCGAGTTGCGAAGGAAAGCTGGGGATTGCTCTCGAGTGACTGCAGGGCCAATAGACCTCATCTAGGCTTGTGTCCAGAAGCCAGTGTTCCTCTCCAGGGGCGACAGGGATCTCGGGGTTGCATTCCAGACACCCGGGGAGACAGGCATTCATCTCGAGTGGAAGCAAAGAACCCCGCTCTGCTCTCGAGTCGCGACGGGTATCTCTTGGAGCTCACTGGGTGGACTAAAGGGAGTCAAGCCTCCTGAGGCGTTTGGAGAGAGGTCGCGAGATTGGTCTCTAGGCCATGCAGGAGACGAAGGCCCTCATCTCGCGATGACGGGGGAGTCTCGGGGTTGTTCTCGAGCGGCGGCCCCAGTGTGCGGTTTCTCACGAGGTACGACGGCGAGGTCAGTGAGCCTCTCGTGGGGCGCCAGGGAAGTCGGGTCTCCATGCGAGTGGCGAGGGCGAGCGCGTCATTGCTCTCGAGCCATGGTAGGTGCCGGGGACCAGCCCCGGCTGATCCAGGGTATTCGAAGGAGAGACGGCGTAGGCGAAGATCAGGAAACCACTGCTTAATTAAATGTTAATTAAGGATATAAAGAGTAATAGAATGAGGATAGCTCAGTGAGGAAATTCAGTGGCGAAAAGAGGCTGAATAATTCAGCCAGAAGGTAAGAGAAAGAACGACATGGTGAGACCAAGTTTCGGTGAACAAGGCCCGCACTTTATTTTTCAAAGTAGTTTTTATACCTTAAGTTATGCATAGAGGATAATGGGGGAAGGGGTAGAGTCTTGCAGCAAACCAGGCTTTCTTCCTGCAAACTTATCATATGCAAATCTTAGGTGATTTGCATCATCTTCTGGCCCGGAGGCCTGTTAACATTTTAAGACCTTTTCTTCAGAAAACTTATTTTTCTCTAAAGGTGGTTGGTCAGGAGCCACCCTCCAAAAAAGCATTAGATAAAGTTGCATTCCTACAGAGCAAAGGTGTGGTGGGCTATAACAAGAAAAAGAATTAACTCAAGGGTCCCAGGTTACAAACATTAAAGCTACTACTTACACCAATTATATTAATCAATACACTGCCAGGGACACAGCAGGTAAGGGATATGGAAACTTAGCAGCAAACAATGGCCCAACAAGTGAAAAACCATTCACCAATACAATTTCTAATCAATCTTGTAACTACTCAAAAGAATCTGTGTTTAGACAGTTTAGAACATCTCCTGCCTCTCACAGTTGGGAGGCTCTGAACAATCACATGTGGCCGGAAAAACCTATTCAGGCAGGCTAGAGGATTTCCAAAGGAGTTTGTAGGTTAAACACTGTCACACCCAGGAATTATTAACTGGAACTGTAAGCTAACTCTTTTTCCAGAGAGAGGTAGTGGGGGAGAGCCCCCGTAAAGTCAGAGGTTTAGGTGAAAGCACAAGCAGAAAGTAGGCAGACTCTGGTTTGGGGGGTATATGCTCGAGAATTTCCAGGGGGACTCCTGAAGCTCGATCCCGCCTTTGCGTATGCCGAGCCTCCTTCCTCATGACCTTTGTCATGGGCGGAGTTCCTCACTGGCTCCCAGCAGTGATAGAATTCCAGTGGAGCTATTCCAGATCCTGAAAGATGATGCTGTGGAAAGTGCTGCACTCAATATGCGCCATGCAATATGCACTCAATATGCAATATGCCGGCTCACGGCAGTAGGGGAATCTGGCCTCGAGACGTGTTGAAGAAGGTCTCTCGAGGTCTTTCTCGGGTTGAGGCAGGACACCCTGGGGTCCCTCGACTTGTGCAGGTGACCTCAGGGGGCTTCTCATGGTGGCTCTGAGAAGTCAGGAAAACTGGAGGTGGGAGGGGCCTCTCGGGACTCCACTGGGTGTGGTGTATTGGAAGAGGGCCTCATGTCCAGTTGAGGCAGGAACCTCAGGGTTCCTCTGATTTCAGACTCCAATCGCACGGTCCCTGCAGACTTGGGACAGGAGAGTCAGGCCTCGTCTTGGGTTGAGGCATGGAACTCCGCTTGCCTCTCGAGGTGTCCCCGGGGAGACAGGCCACTTGTCGAGCGGTATTTGGAACCTGGGGTCTTTTCCCGACGATGCACGGGCGAGTCACTGCCCCTTCGTGTTGACTTCATTCACAGGGTGGAGTTCGAAGAGGTGTCCGGGCATCGGGTTCTTATCAAGAGGGGACCGGGAAATCGGGGTCCTTCCGAATGTGAAACCACCCACGAGGCCACGTCTGGAATGTCGTCGTGAGACCGGCCTCATTCTGAGGTGCGACCGGAAGGTCGGGAACCCCTTCCAGACAAAGCAGGGGAGTCGACCCTCCTGTCCAGATCAGGAGGTTAGAAGGGGCTCAGAGGAAGTGGTGCGGGAAAACCTCGGTGTTCCTCTTGAGGGAGACCGGGATGTCGGGGAACTTTGTGGGTCGCATCAAGGGTGCCAAGTACCGTTTCGACCTCCAATACCTAACGTGGGACTTCTCCTGAGACGCTGTAGCGGGAAAGGGCTTCATCTTGCGATGACGGGGGAACCACGTGGATTTTCTCGAGTTGCAGCGGGATTCTCGAGTTACGACGGGGAATTCAGGATGCCTCTTGTGTTGGCCCAGGGAAGTCCAATCTTCCATTCGAGTTGCGAAGGAAAGCTGGGGATTGCTCTCGAGTGACTGCAGGGCCAATAGACCTCATCTAGGCTTGTGTCCAGAAGCCAATGTTCCTCTCCAGGGGCGACCGGGATCTCGGGGTTGCATTCCAGACGCACCCGGGGAGACAGGCATCCATCTCGAGTGGAAGCAAAGAACCCCGCTCTGCTCTTGAGTCGCGACGGGTATCTCTTGGAGCTCACTGGGTGGACTAAAGGGAGTCAAGCCTCCTGAGGCGTTTGGAGAGAGGTCGAGAGACTGGTCTCTAGGCCATGCAGGAGACGAAGGCCCTCAAGTCGCGATGACGGGGGAGGCTCGGGGTTGTTCTCGAGCGGCGGCCCCAGTGTGCGGTTTCTCGCGAGGTACGACGGCGAGGTCAGTGAGCCTCTCGTGGGGCGGCAAGGAAGTCGGGTCTCCATGCGAGTGGCGAGGGGGAGCGCGTCTTTACTCTCAAGTCATAGTAGGGGAATCTGGCCTCGAGACGTGTTGAAGAAGGTCTCTCGAGGTCTTTCTCGGGTTGAGGCAGGACACCCTGGGGTCCCTCGACTTGTGCAGGTGACCTCAGGGGGCTTCTCATGGTGGCTCTGAGAAGTCAGGGAAACTGGAGGTGGGAGGGGCCTCTCGGCACTCCACTGGGTTTGGTGCATTGGAAGAGGGCCTCATCTCCAGTTGAGGCAGGAACCTCAGGGTTCCTCTGACTTCAGACTCCGACCGCAAGGTCCCTGCAGACTTGGGACAGGAGAGTCAGGCCTCGTCTTGGGTTGAGGCATGGAACTCCGCTTGCCTCTCGAGGTGTTCCCGGGGAGACAGGCCACTTGTCGAGCGGTATTTGGAACCTGGGGTCTTTTCCCGACGATGCACGGGCGAGTCACTGCCCCTTCGTGTTGACTTCATTCACAGGGTGGAGTTCGAAGAGGTGTCCGGGCATCGGGTTCTTATCAAGAGGGGACCGGGAAATCGGGGTCCTTCGGAATGTGGAACCACCCACGAGGCCACGTCTGGAATGTCGTCGTGAGACCGGCCTCATCCTGAGGTGCGACCGGAAGGTCGGGAACCCCTTCCAGACAAAGCAGGGGAGCCGACCCTCCTGTCCAGATCAGGAGGGCAGAAGAGGCCCAGAGGAAGTGTTGCCGGAAAACCTCGGTGTTCCTCTCGAGGGAGACCGGGATGTCGGGGCACTTTGTGGGTCGCATCAAGGGTGACAAGTACCGTTTCGAACTCCAATTCCTAAAGTGGGACTTCTCCTGAGACGCTGTAGCGGCACAGGGCTACATCTTGCGATGACGGGGGAACCACGTGGTTTTTCTCGAGGTGTAGCAGGATTCTCGAATTACGACGGGGAATTCAGGATGCTTCTTGTGTAAGCCCAGGGAAGTCCAATCTTCCATTCGAGTTGTGAAGGAAAGCTGGGGATTGCTCTCGAGTGACTGCAGGGCCAATAGACCTCATCTAGGCTTGTGTCCAGAAGCCAGTGTTCCTCTCCAGGGGCGACAGGGATCTCGGGGTTGCATTCCAGACACACCCGGGGAGACAGGCATCCATCTCGAGTGGAAGCAAAGAACCCCGCTCTGCTCTCGAGTCGCGACGGGCATCTCTTGGAGCTCACTGGGTGGACTAAAGGGAGTCAAGCCTCCTGAGGCTTTTGGAGAGAGGTCGCGAGATTGGTCTCTAGGCCATGTAGGAGACGAAGGCCCTCATCTCGCGATGACGGGGGAGTCTTGGGGTTGTTCTCGAGCGGCGGCCCCAGTGTGCGCTTTCTCACGAGGTACGACGGCGAGGTCAGTGAGCCTCTCGTGGGGCGCCAGGGAAGTCGGGTCTCCATGCGAGTGGCGAGGGCGAGCGCGTCATTGCTCTCGAGCCATGGTAGGGGCCGGGGACCAGCCCCGGCTGATCCAGGGTATTCGAAGGAGACGGCGTAGGCGAAGATCAGGAAACCACTGCTTAATTAAATGTTAATTAAGGATATAAAGAGTAATAGAATGAGGATAGCTCAGTGAGGAAATTCAGTGGCGAAAAGAGGCTGAATAATTCAGCCAGAAGGTAAGAGAAAGAACGACATGGTGAGACCAAGTTTCGGTGAACAAGGCCCGCACTTTATTTTTCAAAGTAGTTTTTATACCTTAAGTTATGCATAGAGGATAATGGGGGAAGGGGTAGAGTCTTGCAGCAAACCAGGCTTTCTTCCTGCAAACTTATCATATGCAAAAGCTTAGGTGATTTGCATCATCTTCTGGCCCGGAGGCCTGTTAACATTTTAAGACCTTTTCTTCAGAAAACTTATTTTTCTCTAAAGGTGGTTGGTCAGGAGCCACCCTCCAAAAAAGCATTAGATAAAGTTGCATTCCTACAGAGCAAAGGTGTGGTGGGCTATAACAAGAAAAAGAATTAACTCAAGGGTCCCAGGTTACAAACATTAAAGCTACTACTTACACCAATTATATTAATCAATACACTGCCAGGGACACAGCAGGTAAGGGATATGGAAACTTAGCAGCAAACAATGGCCCAACAAGTGAAAAACCATTCACCAATACAATTTCTAATCAATCTTGTAACTACTCAAAAGAATCTGTGTTTAGACAGTTTAGAACATCTCCTGCCTCTCACAGTTGGGAGGCTCTGAACAATCACATGTGGCCGGAAAAACCTATTCAGGCAGGCTAGAGGATTTCCAAAGGAGTTTGTAGGTTAAACACTGTCACACCCAGGAATTATTAACTGGAACTGTAAGCTAACTCTTTTTCCAGAGAGAGGTAGTGGGGAGAGCCCCCGTAAAGTCAGAGGTTTAGGTGAAAGCACAAGCAGAAAGTAGGCAGACTCTGGTTTGGGGGTATATGCTCGAGAATTTCCAGGGGGACTCCTGAAGCTCGATCCCGCCTTTGCGTATGCCGAGCCTCCTTCCTCATGACCTTTGTCATGGGCGGAGTTCCTCACTGGCTCCCAGCAGTGATAGAATTCCAGTGGAGCTATTCCAGATCCTGAAAGATGATGCTGTGGAAAGTGCTGCACTCAATATGCAATATGCAATATGCACTCAATATGCAATATGCCGGCTCACGGCAGTAGGGGAATCTGGCCTCGAGACGTGTTGAAGAAGGTCTCTCGAGGTCTTTCTCGGGTTGAGGCAGGACACCCTGGGGTCCCTCGGCTTGTGCAGGTGACCTCAGGGGGCTTCTCATGGTGGCTCTGAGAAGTCAGGGAAACTGGAGGTGGGAGGGGCCTCTCGGCACTCCACTGGGTTTGGTGCATTGGAAGAGGGCCTCATCTCCAGTTGAGGCAGGAACCCCAGGGTTCCTCTGACTTCAGACTCCGATCGCAAGGTCCCTGCAGACTTGGGACAGGAGAGTCAGGCCTCGTCTTGGGTTGAGGCATGGAACTCCGCTTGCCTCTCGAGGTGTTCCCGGGGAGACAGGCCACTTGTCGAGCGGTATTTGGAACCTGGGGTCTTTTCCCGACGATGCACGGGCGAGTCACTGCCCCTTCGTGTTGACTTCATTCACAGGGTGGAGTTCGAAGAGGTGTCCGGGCATCGGGTTCTTATCAAGAGGGGACCGGGAAATCGGGGTCCTTCGGAATGTGGAACCACCCACGAGGCCACGTCTTGAATGTCGTCGTGAGACCGGCCTCATCCTGAGGTGCGACCGGAAGGTCGGGAACCCCTTCCAGACAAAGCAGGGGAGTCGACCCTCCTGTCCAGATCAGGAGGTTAGAAGGGGCTCAGAGGAAGTGGTGCGGGAAAACCTCGGTGTTCCTCTTGAGGGAGACCGGGATGTCGGGCAACTTTGTGGGTCGCATCAAGGGTGCCAAGTACCGTTTCGACCTCCAATACCTAACGTGGGACTTCTCCTGAGACACTGTAGCGGGAAAGGGCTTCATCTTGCGATGACGGGGGAACCACGTGGATTTTCTCGAGTTGCAGCGGGATTCTCGAGTTACGACGGGGAATTCAGGATGCCTCTTGTGTTGGCCCAGGGAAGTCCAATCTTCCATTCGAGTTGCGAAGGAAAGCTGGGGATTGCTCTCGAGTGACTGCAGGGCCAATAGACCTCATCTAGGCTTGTGTCCAGAAGCCAATGTTCCTCTCCAGGGGCGACAGGGATCTCGGGGTTGCATTCCAGACGCACCCGGGGAGACAGGCATCCATCTCGAGTGGAAGCAAAGAAGCCCGCTCTGCTCTTGAGTCGCGACGGGTATCTCTTGGAGCTCACTGGGTGGACTAAAGGGAGTCAAGCCTCCTGAGGCGTTTGGAGAGAGGTCGAGAGACTGGTCTCTAGGCCATACAGGAGACGAAGGCCCTCAAGTCGCGATGACGGGGGAGGCTCGGGGTTGTTCTCGAGCGGCGGCCCCAGTGTGCGGTTTCTCGCGAGGTACGACGGCGAGGTCAGTGAGCCTCTCGTGGGGCGGCAAGGAAGTCGGGTCTCCATGCGAATGGCGAGGGGGAGCGCGTCTTTACTCTCAAGTCATAGTAGGGGAATCTGGCCTCGAGACGTGTTGAAGAAGGTCTCTCGAGGTCTTTCTCGGGTTGAGGCAGGACACCCTGGGGTCCCTCGACTTGTGCAGGTGACCTCAGGGGGCTTCTCATGGTGGCTCTGAGAAGTCAGGGAAACTGGAGGTGGGAGGGGCCTCTCGGCACTCCACTGGGTTTGGTGCATTGGAAGAGGGCCTCATCTCCAGTTGAGGCAGGAACCTCAGGGTTCCTCTGACTTCAGACTCCGACCGCAAGGTCCCTGCAGACTTGGGACAGGAGAGTCAGGCCTCGTCTTGGGTTGAGGCATGGAACTCCGCTTGCCTCTCGAGGTGTTCCCGGGGAGACAGGCCACTTGTCGAGCGGTATTTGGAACCTGGGGTCTTTTCCCGACGATGCACGGGCGAGTCACTGCCCCTTCGTGTTGACTTCATTCACAGGGTGGAGTTCGAAGAGGTGTCCGGGCATCGGGTTCTTATCAAGAGGGGACCGGGAAATCGGGGTCCTTCGGAATGTGGAACCACCCACGAGGCCACGTCTGGAATGTCGTCGTGAGACCGGCCTCATCCTGAGGTGCGACCGGAAGGCCGGGAACCCCTTCCAGACAAAGCAGGGGAGTCGACCCTCCTGTCCAGATCAGGAGGGTAGAAGAGGCTCAGAGGAAGTGTTGCCGGAAAACTCGGTGTTCCTCTCGAGGGAGACCGGGATGTCGGTGCACTTTGTGGGTCGCATCAAGGGTGACAAGTACCGTTTCGAACTCCTATTCCTAAAGTGGGACTTCTCCTGAGACGCTGTAGCGGCACAGGGCTACATCTTGCGATGACGGGGGAACCACGTGGTTTTTCTCGAGGTGTAGCAGGATTCTCGAGTTACGACGGGGAATTCAGGATGCTTCTTGTGTAAGCCCAGGGAAGTCCAATCTTCCATTCGAGTTGTGAAGGAAAGCTGGGGATTTCTCTCGAGTGACTGCAGGGCCAATAGACCTCATCTAGGCTTGTGTCCAGAAGCCAGTGTTCCTCTCCAGGGGCGACAGGGATCTCGGGGTTGCATTCCAGACACACCCGGGGAGACAGGCATCCATCTCGAGTGGAAGCAAAGAACCCCGCTCTGCTCTCGAGTCGCGACGGGTATCTCTTGGAGCTCACTGGGTGGACTAAAGGGAGTCAAGCCTCCTGAGGCTTTTGGAGAGAGGTCGCGAGATTGGTCTCTAGGCCATGCAGGAGACGAAGGCCCTCATCTCGCGATGACGGGGGAGTCTTGTGGTTGTTCTCGAGCGGCGGCCCCAGTGTGCGCTTTCTCACGAGGTACGACGGCGAGGTCAGTGAGCCTCTCGTGGGGCGCCAGGGAAGTTGGGTCTCCATGCGAGTGCCGAGGGCGAGCGCGTCATTGCTCTTGAGCCATGGTAGGGTGCCGGGGACCAGCCCCGGCTGATCCAGGGTATTCGAAGGAGAGACGGCGTAGGCGAAGATCAGGAAACCACTGCTTAATTAAATGTTAATTAAGGATATAAAGAGTAATAGAATGAGGATAGCTCAGTGAGGAAATTCAGTGGCGAAAAGAGGCTGAATAATTCAGCCAGAAGGTAAGAGAAAGAACGACATGGTGAGACCAAGTTTCGGTGAACAAGGCCCGCACTTTATTTTTCAAAGTAGTTTTTATACCTTAAGTTATGCATAGAGGATAATGGGGAAGGGGTAGAGTCTTGCAGCAAACCAGGCTTTCTTCCTGCAAACTTATCATATGCAAAACTTAGGTGATTTGCATCATCTTCTGGCCCGGAGGCCTGTTAACATTTTAAGACCTTTTCTTCAGAAAACTTATTTTTCTCTAAAGGTGGTTGGTCAGGAGCCACCCTCCAAAAAAGCATTAGATAAAGTTGCATTCCTACAGAGCAAAGGTGTGGTGGGCTATAACAAGAAAAAGAATTAACTCAAGGGTCCCAGGTTACAAACATTAAAGCTACTACTTACACCAATTATATTAATCAATACACTGCCAGGGACACAGCAGGTAAGGGATATGGAAACTTAGCAGCAAACAATGGCCCAACAAGTGAAAAACCATTCACCAATACAATTTCTAATCAATCTTGTAACTACTCAAAAGAATCTGTGTTTAGACAGTTTAGAACATCTCCTGCCTCTCACAGTTGGGAGGCTCTGAACAATCACATGTGGCCAGAAAAACCTATTCAGGCAGGCTAGAGGATTTCCAAAGGAGTTTGTAGGTTAAACACTGTCACACCCAGGAATTTTTAACTGGAACTGTAAGCTAACTCTTTTTTCAGAGAGAGGTAGTGGGGGAGAGCCCCCCGTAAAGTCAGAGGTTTAGGTGAAAGCACAAGCAGAAAGTAGGCAGACTCTGGTTTGGGGGTATATGCTCGAGAATTTCCAGGGGGACTCCTGAAGCTCGATCCCGCCTTTGCGTATGCCGAGCCTCCTTCCTCATGACCTTTGTCATGGGCGGAGTTCCTCACTGGCTCCCAGCAGTGATAGAATTCCAGTGGAGCTATTCCAGATCCTGAAAGATGATGCTGTGGAAAGTGCTGCACTCAATATGCAATATGCAATATGCACTCAATATGCAATATGCCGGCTCACGGCAGTAGGGGAATCTGGCCTCGAGACATGTTGAAGAAGGTCTCTCGAGGTCTTTCTCGGGTTGAGGCAGGACACCCTGGGGTCCCTCGACTTGTGCAGGTGACCTCAGGGGGCTTCTCATGGTGGCTCTGAGAAGTCAGGGAAACTGGAGGTGGGAGGGGCCTCTCGGCACTCCACTGGGTTTGGTGCATTGGAAGAGGGCCTCATCTCCAGTTGAGGCAGGAACCTCAGGGTTCCTCTGACTTCAGACTCCGATCGCAAGGTCCCTGCAGACTTGGGACAGGAGAGTCAGGCCTCGTCTTGGGTTGAGGCATGGAACTCCGCTTGCCTCTCGAGGTGTTCCCGGGGAGACAGGCCACTTGTCGAGCGGTATTTGGAACCTGGGGGTCTTTTCCCGACGATGCACGGGCAAGTCACTGCCCCTTCGTGTTGACTTCATTCACAGGGTGGAGTTCGAAGAGGTGTCCGGGCATCGGGTTCTTATCAAGAGGGGACCGGGAAATCGGGGTCCTTCGGAATGTGGAACCACCCACGAGGCCACGTCTGGAATGTCGTCGTGAGACCGGCCTCATCCTGAGGTGCGACCGGAAGGTCGGGAACCCCTTCCAGACAAAGCAGGGGAGTCGACCCTCCTGTCCAGATCAGGAGGGTAGAAGGGGCTCAGAGGAAGTGGTGCGGGAAAACCTCGGTGTTCCTCTTGAGGGAGACCGGGATGTCGGGGAACTTTGTGGGTCGCATCAAGGGTGCCAAATACCGTTTCGACCTCCAATACCTAACGTGGGACTTCTCCTGAGACACTGTAGCGGGAAAGGGCTTCATCTTGCGATGACGGGGGAACCACGTGGATTTTCTCGAGTTGCAGCGGGATTCTCGAGTTACGACGGGGAATTCAGGATGCCTCTTGTGTTGGCCCAGGGAAGTCCAATCTTCCATTCGAGTTGCGAAGGAAAGCTGGGGATTGCTCTCGAGTGACTGCCGGGCCAATAGACCTCATCTATGCTTGTGTCCAGAAGCCAATGTTCCTCTCCAGGGGCGAAAGGGATCTCGGGGTTGCATTCCAGACGCACCCGGGGAGACAGGCATCCATCTCGAGTGGAAGCAAAGAACCCCGCTCTGCTCTTGAGTCGCGACGGGTATCTCTTGGAGCTCACTGGGTGGACTAAAGGGAGTCAAGCCTCCTGAGGCGTTTGGAGAGAGGTCGAGAGACTGGTCTCTAGGCCATACAGGAGACGAAGGCCCTCAAGTCGCGATGACGGGGGAGGCTCGGGGTTGTTCTCGAGCGGCGGCCCCAGTGTGCGGTTTCTCGCGAGGTACGACGGCGAGGTCAGTGAGCCTCTCGTGGGGCGGCAAGGAAGTCGGGTCTCCATGCGAATGGCGAGGGGAGCGCGTCTTTACTCTCAAGTCATAGTAGGGGAATCTGGCCTCGAGACGTGTTGAAGAAGGTCTCTCGAGGTCTTTCTCGGGTTGAGGCAGGACACCCTGGGGTCCCTCGACTTGTGCAGGTGACCTCAGGGGGCTTCTCATGGTGGCTCTGAGAAGTCAGGGAAACTGGAGGTGGGAGGGGCCTCTCGGCACTCCACTGGGTTTGGTGCATTGGAAGAGGGCCTCATCTCCAGTTGAGGCAGGAACCTCAGGGTTCCTCTGACTTCAGACTCCGACCGCAAGGTCCCTGCAGACTTGGGACAGGAGAGTCAGGCCTCGTCTTGGGTTGAGGCATGGAACTCCGCTTGCCTCTCGAGGTGTTCCCGGGGAGACAGGCCACTTGTCGAGCGGTATTTGGAACCTGGGGTCTTTTCCCGACGATGCACGGGCGAGTCACTGCCCCTTCGTGTTGACTTCATTCACAGGGTGGAGTTCGAAGAGGTGTCCGGGCATCGGGTTCTTATCAAGAGGGGACCGGGAAATCGGGGTCCTTCGGAATGTGGAACCACCGACGAGGCCACGTCTGGAATGTCGTCGTGAGACCGGCCTCATCCTGAGGTGCGACCGGAAGGCCGGGAACCCCTTCCAGACAAAGCAGGGGAGTCGACCCTCCTGTCCAGATCAGGAGGGTAGAAGAGGCTCAGAGGAAGTGTTGCCGGAAAACTTCGGTGTTCCTCTCGAGGGAGACCGGGATGTCGGGGCACTTTGTGGGTCGCATCAAGGGTGACAAGTACCGTTTCGAACTCCAATTCCTAAAGTGGGACTTCTCCTGAGACGCTGTAGCGGCACAGGGCTACATCTTGCGATGACGGGGGAACCACGTGGTTTTTCTCGAGGTGTAGCAGGATTCTCGAATTACGACGGGGAATTCAGGATGCTTCTTGTGTAGCCCAGGGAAGTCCAATCTTCCATTCGAGTTGTGAAGGAAAGCTGGGGATTGCTCTCGAGTGACTGCAGGGCCAATAGTCCTCATCTAGGCTTGTGTCCAGAAGCCAGTGTTCCTCTCCAGGGGCGACCGGGATCTCGGGGTTGCATTCCAGACGCACCCGGGGAGACAGGCATTCATCTCGAGTGGAAGCAAAGAACCCCGCTCTGCTCTAGAGTCGCGAAGGGTATCTCTTGGAGCTCACTGGGTGCACTAAAGGGAGTCAAGCCTCCTGAGGCTTTTGAAGAGAGGTCGCGAGATTGGTCTCTAGGCCATGCAGGAGACGAAGGCCCTCATCTCGCGATGACGGGGGAGTCTCGGGGTTGTTCTCGAGCGGCGGCCCCAGTGTGCGCTTTCTCACGAGGTACGACGGCGAGGTCAGTGAGCCTCTCGTGGGGCGCCAGGGAAGTCGGGTCTCCATGCGAGTGGCGAGGGGGAGCGCGTCATTGCTCTCGAGCCATGGTAGGGTGCCGGGGACCAGCCCCGGCTGATCCAGGGTATTCGAAGGAGAGACGGCGTAGGCGAAGATCAGGAAACCACTGCTTAATTAAATGTTAATTAAGGATATAAAGAGTAATAGAATGAGGATAGCTCAGTGAGGAAATTCAGTGGCGAAAAGAGGCTGAATAATTCAGCCAGAAGGTAAGAGAAAGAACGACATGGTGAGACCAAGTTTCGGTGAACAAGGCCCGCACTTTATTTTTCAAAGTAGTTTTTATACCTTAAGTTATGCATAGAGGATAATGGGGGAAGGGGTAGAGTCTTGCAGCAAACCAGGCTTTCTTCCTGCAAACTTATCATATGCAAAAGCTTAGGTGATTTGCATCATCTTCTGGCCCGGAGGCCTGTTAACATTTTAAGACCTTTTCTTCAGAAAACTTATTTTTCTCTAAAGGTGGTTGGTCAGGAGCCACCCTCCAAAAAAGCATTAGATAAAGTTGCATTCCTACAGAGCAAAGGTGTGGTGGGCTATAACAAGAAAAAGAATTAACTCAAGGGTCCCAGGTTACAAACATTAAAGCTACTACTTACACCAATTATATTAATCAATACACTGCCAGGGACACAGCAGGTAAGGGATATGGAAACTTAGCAGCAAACAATGGCCCAACAAGTGAAAAACCATTCACCAATACAATTTCTAATCAATCTTGTAACTACTCAAAAGAATTTGTGTTTAGACAGTTTAGAACATCTCCTGCCTCTCACAGTTGGGAGGCTCTGAACAATCACATGTGGCCGGAAAAACCTATTCAGGCAGGCTAGAGGATTTCCAAAGGAGTTTGTAGGTTAAACACTGTCACACCCAGGAATTATTAACTGGAACTGTAAGCTAACTCTTTTTTCAGAGAGAGGTAGTGGGGGAGAGCCCCCGTAAAGTCAGAGGTTTAGGTGAAAGCACAAGCAGAAAGTAGGCAGACTCTGGTTTTGGGGGTATATGCTCGAGAATCTCCAGGGGGACTCCTGAAGCTCGATCCCGCCTTTGCGTATGCCGAGCCTCCTTCCTCATGACCTTTGTCATGGGCGGAGTTCCTCACTGGCTCCCAGCAGTGATAGAATTCCAGTGGAGCTATTCCAGATCCTGAAAGATGATGCTGTGGAAAGTGCTGCACTCAATATGCAATATGCAATATGCACTCAATATGCAATATGCCGGCTCACGGCAGTAGGGGAATCTGGCCTCGAGACGTGTTGAAGAAGGTCTCTCGAGGTCTTTCTCGGGTTGAGGCAGGACACCCTGGGGTCCCTCGACTTGTGCAGGTGACCTCAGGGGGCTTCTCATGGTGGCTCTGAGAAGTCAGGGAAACTGGAGGTGGGAGGGGCCTCTCGGCACTCCACTGGCTTTGGTGCATTGGAAGAGGGCCTCATCTCCAGTTGAGGCAGGAACCTCAGGGTTCCTCTGACTTCAGACTCCGACCGCAAGGTCCCTGCAGACTTGGGACAGGAGAGTCAGGCCTCGTCTTGGGTTGAGGCATGGAACTCCGCTTGCCTCTCGAGGTGTTCCCGGGGAGACAGGCCACTTGTCGAGCGGTATTTGGAACCTGGGGTCTTTTCCCGACGATGCACGGGCGAGTCACTGCCCCTTCGTGTTGACTTCATTCACAGGGTGGAGTTCGAAGAGGTGTCCGGGCATCGGGTTCTTATCAAGAGGGGACCGGGAAATCGGGGTCCTTCGGAATGTGGAACCACCCACGAGGCCACGTCTGGAATGTCGTCGTGAGACCGGCCTCATCCTGAGGTGCGACCGGAAGGTCGGGAACCCCTTCCAGACAAAGCAGGGGAGTCGACCCTCCTGTCGAGATCAGGAGGGTAGAAGGGGCTCAGAGGAAGTGGTGCGGGAAAACCTCCGTGTTCCTCTCGAGGGAGACCGGGATGTCGGGGCACTTTGTGGGTCGCATCAAGGGTGCCAAGTACCGTTTCGACCTCCAATACCTAACGTGGGACTTCTCCTGAGACACTGTAGCGGGAAAGGGCTTCATCTTGCGATGACGGGGGAACCACGTGGATTTTCTCGAGTTGCAGCGGGATTCTCGAGTTACGACGGGGAATTCAGGATGCCTCTTGTGTTGGCCCAGGGAAGTCCAATCTTCCATTCGAGTTGCGAAGGAAAGCTGGGGATTGCTCTCGAGTGACTGCAGGGCCAATAGACCTCATCTAGGCTTGTGTCCAGAAGCCAATGTTCCTCTCCAGGGGCGACAGGGATCTCGGGGTTGCATTCCAGACGCACCCGGGGAGACAGGCATCCATCTCGAGTGGAAGCAAAGAAGCCCGCTCTGCTCTTGAGTCGCGACGGGTATCTCTTGGAGCTCACTGGGTGGACTAAAGGGAGCCAAGCCTCCTGAGGCGTTTGGAGAGAGGTCGAGAGACTGGTCTCTAGGCCATACAGGAGACGAAGGCCCTCAAGTCGCGATGACGGGGGAGGCTCGGGGTTGTTCTCGAGCGGCGGCCCCAGTGTGCGGTTTCTCGCGAGGTACGACGGCGAGGTCAGTGAGCCTCTCGTGGGGCGGCAAGGAAGTCGGGTCTCCATGCGAATGGCGAGGGGAGCGCGTCTTTACTCTCAAGTCATAGTAGGGGAATCTGGCCTCGAGACGTGTTGAAGAAGGTCTCTCGAGGTCTTTCTCGGGTTGAGGCAGGACACCCTGGGGTCCCTCGACTTGTGCAGGTGACCTCAGGGGGCTTCTCATGGTGTCTCTGAGAAGTCAGGGAAACTGGAGGTGGGAGGGGCCTCTCGGCACTCCACTGGGTTTGGTGCATTGGAAGAGGGCCTCATCTCCAGTTGAGGCAGGAACCTCAGGGTTCCTCTGACTTCAGACTCCGACCGCAAGGTCCCTGCAGACTTGGGACAGGAGAGTCAGGCCTCGTCTTGGGTTGAGGCATGGAACTCCGCTTGCCTCTCGAGGTGTTCCCGGGGAGACAGGCCACTTGTCGAGCGGTATTTGGAACCTGGGGGTCTTTTCCGACGATGCACGGGCGAGTCACTGCCCCTTCGTGTTGACTTCATTCACAGGGTGGAGTTCGAAGAGGTGTCCGGGCATCGGGTTCTTATCAAGAGGGGACCGGGAAATCGGGGTCCTTCGGAATGTGGAACCACCCACGAGGCCACGTCTGGAATGTCGTCGTGAGACCGGCCTCATCCTGAGGTGCGACCGGAAGGCCGGGAACCCCTTCCAGACAAAGCAGGGGAGTCGACCCTCCTGTCCAGATCAGGAGGGTAGAAGAGGCTCAGAGGAAGTGTTGCCGGAAAACTCGGTGTTCCTCTCGAGGGAGACCGGGATGTCGGGGCACTTTGTGGGTCGCATCAAGGGTGACAAGTACCGTTTCGAACTCCAATTCCTAAAGTGGGACTTCTCCTGAGACGCTGTAGCGGCACAGGGCTACATCTTGCGATGACGGGGGAACCACGTGGTTTTTCTCGAGGTGTAGCAGGATTCTCGAATTACGACGGGGAATTCAGGATGCTTCTTGTGTAGGCCCAGGGAAGTCCAATCTTCCATTCGAGTTGTGAAGGAAAGCTGGGGATTGCTCTCGAGTGACTGCAGGGCCAATAGACCTCATCTAGGCTTGTGTCCAGAAGCCAGTGTTCCTCTCCAGGGGCGACAGGGATCTCGGGGTTGCATTCCAGACACACCCGGGGAGACAGGCATCCATCTCGAGTGGAAGCAAAGAACCCCGCTCTGCTCTAGAGTCGCGACGGGTATCTCTTGGAGCTCACTGGGTGGACTAAAGGGAGTCAAGCCTCCTGAGGCTTTTGGAGAGAGGTCGCGAGATTGGTCTCTAGGCCATGCAGGAGACGAAGGCCCTCATCTCGCGATGACGGGGGAGTCTTGGGGTTGTTCTCGAGCGGCGGCCCCAGTGTGCGCTTTCTCACGAGGTACGACGGCGAGGTCAGTGAGCCTCTCGTGGGGCGCCAGGGAAGTCCGGTCTCCATGCGAGTGGCGAGGGCGAGCGCGTCATTGCTCTCGAGCCATGGTAGGGGTGCCGGGGACCAGCCCCGGCTGATCCAGGGTATTCGAAGGAGAGACGGCGTAGGCGAAGATCAGGAAACCACTGCTTAATTAAATGTTAATTAAGGATATAAAGAGTAATAGAATGAGGATAGCTCAGTGAGGAAATTCAGTGGGAGCGAAAAGAGGCTGAATAATTCAGCCAGAAGGTAAGAGAAAGAACGACATGGTGAGACCAAGTTTCGGTGAACAAGGCCCGCACTTTATTTTTCAAAGTAGTTTTTATACCTTAAGTTATGCATAGAGGATAATGGGGAAGGGGTAGAGTCTTGCAGCAAACCAGGCTTTCTTCCTGCAAACTTATCATATGCAAAAGCTTAGGTGATTTGCATCATCTTCTGGCCCGGAGGCCTGTTAACATTTTAAGACCTTTTCTTCAGAAAACTTATTTTTCTCTAAAGGTGGTTGGTCAGGAGCCACCCTCCAAAAAAGCATTAGATAAAGTTGCATTCCTACAGAGCAAAGGTGTGGTGGGCTATAACAAGAAAAAGAATTAACTCAAGGGTCCCAGGTTACAAACATTAAAGCTACTACTTACACCAATTATATTAATCAATACACTGCCAGGGACACAGCAGGTAAGGGATATGGAAACTTAGCAGCAAACAATGGCCCAACAAGTGAAAAACCATTCACCAATACAATTTCTAATCAATCTTGTAACTACTCAAAAGAATTTGTGTTTAGACAGTTTAGAACATCTCCTGCCTCTCACAGTTGGGAGGCTCTGAACAATCACATGTGGCCGGAAAAACCTATTCAGGCAGGCTAGAGGATTTCCAAAGGAGTTTGTAGGTTAAACACTGTCACACCCAGGAATTATTAACTGGAACTGTAAGCTAACTCTTTTTCAGAGAGAGGTAGTGGGGAGAGCCCCCGTAAAGTCAGAGGTTTAGGTGCAAGCACAAGCAGAAAGTAGGCAGACTCTGGTTTTGGGGGTATATGCTCGAGAATTT
This sequence comes from Bos javanicus, assembly GCF_032452875.1. Lineage (NCBI taxonomy): Eukaryota > Metazoa > Chordata > Mammalia > Artiodactyla > Bovidae > Bos > Bos javanicus. The sequence goes on along the minus strand of NW_026894117.1, from coordinate 14,560 downwards.
CCAGGGGACTCCTGAAGCTCGATCCCGCCTTTGCGTATGCCGAGCCTCCTTCCTCATGACCTTTGTCATGGGCGGAGTTCCTCACTGGCTCCCAGCAGTGATAGAATTCCAGTGGAGCTATTCCAGATCCTGAATGATGATGCTGTGGAAAGTGCTGCACTCAATATGCAATATGCAATATGCACTCAATATGCAATATGCCGGCTCACGGCAGTAGGGGAATCTGGCCTCGAGACGTGTTGAAGAAGGTCTCTCGAGGTCTTTCTCGGGTTGAGGCAGGACACCCTGGGGTCCCTCGACTTGTGCAGGTGACCTCAGGGGGCTTCTCATGGTGGCTCTGAGAAGTCAGGGAAACTGGAGGTGGGAGGGGCCTCTCGGCACTCCACTGGGTTTGGTGCATTGGAAGAGGGCCTCATCTCCAGTTGAGGCAGGAACCTCAGGGTTCCTCTGACTTCAGACTCCGACCGCAAGGTCCCTGCAGACTTGGGACAGGAGAGTCAGGCCTCGTCTTGGGTTGAGGCATGGAACTCCGCTTGCCTCTCGAGGTGTTCCCGGGGAGACAGGCCACTTGTCGAGCGGTATTTGGAACCTGGGGTCTTTTCCCGACGATGCACGGGCGAGTCACTGCCCCTTCGTGTTGACTTCATTCACAGGGTGGAGTTCGAAGAGGTGTCCGGGCATCGGGTTCTTATCAAGAGGGGACCGGGAAATCGGGGTCCTTCGGAATGTGGAACCACCCACGAGGCCACGTCTGGAATGTCGTCGTGAGACCGGCCTCATCCTGAGGTGCGACCGGAAGGCCGGGAACCCCTTCCAGACAAAGCAGGGGAGTCGACCCTCCTGTCCAGATCAGGAGGGTAGAAGGGGCTCAGAGGAAGTGTTGCGGGAAAACCTCGGTGTTCCTCTTGAGGGAGACCGGGATGTCGGGGAACTTTGTGGGTCGCATCAAGGGTGCCAAGTACCGTTTCGACCTCCAATACCTAACGTGGGACTTCTCCTGAGACACTGTAGCGGGAAAGGGCTTCATCTTGCGATGACGGGGGAACCACGTGGATTTTCTCGAGTTGCAGCGGGATTCTCGAGTTACGACGGGGAATTCAGGATGCCTCTTGTGTTGGCCCAGGGAAGTCCAATCTTCCATTCGAGTTGCGAAGGAAAGCTGGGGATTGCTCTCGAGTGACTGCAGGGCCAATAGAACTCATCTAGGCTTGTGTCCAGAAGCCAATGTTCCTCTCCAGGGGCGAAAGGGATCTCGGGGTTGCATTCCAGACGCACCCGGGGAGACAGGCATCCATCTCGAGTGGGAGCAAAGAACCCCGCTCTGCTCTTGAGTCGCGACGGGTATCTCTTGGAGCTCACTGGGTGGACTAAAGGGAGTCAAGCCTCCTGAGGCGTTTGGAGAGAGGTCGAGAGACTGGTCTCTAGGCCATACAGGAGACGAAGGCCCTCAAGTCGCGATGACGGGGGAGGCTCGGGGTTGTTCTCGAGCGGCGGCCCCAGTGTGCGGTTTCTCGCGAGGTACGACGGCGAGGTCAGTGAGCCTCTCGTGGGGCGGCAAGGAAGTCGGGTCTCCATGCGAATGGCGAGGGGGAGCGCGTCTTTACTCTCAAGTCATAGTAGGGGAATCTGGCCTCGAGACGTGTTGAAGAAGGTCTCTCGAGGTCTTTCTCGGGTTGAGGCAGGACACCCTGGGGTCCCTCGACTTGTGCAGGTGACCTCAGGGGGCTTCTCATGGTGGCTCTGAGAAGTCAGGGAAACTGGAGGTGGGAGGGCCTCTCGGCACTCCACTGGGTTTGGTGCATTGGAAGAGGGCCTCATCTCCAGTTGAGGCAGGAACCTCAGGGTTCCTCTGACTTCAGACTCCGACCGCAAGGTCCCTGCAGACTTGGGACAGGAGAGTCAGGCCTCGTCTTGGGTTGAGGCATGGAACTCCGCTTGCCTCTCGAGGTGTTCCCGGGGAGACAGGCCACTTGTCGAGCGGTATTTGGAACCTGGGGGTCTTTTCCCGACGATGCACGGGCGAGTCACTGCCCCTTCGTGTTGACTTCATTCACAGGGTGGAGTTCGAAGAGGTGTCCGGGCATCGGGTTCTTATCAAGAGGGGACCGGGAAATCGGGGTCCTTCGGAATGTGGAACCACCCACGAGGCCACGTCTGGAATGTCGTCGTGAGACCGGCCTCATCCTGAGGTGCGACCGGAAGGCCGGGAACCCCTTCCAGACAAAGCAGGGGAGTCGACCCTCCTGTCCAGATCAGGAGGGTAGAAGAGGCTCAGAGGAAGTGTTGCCAGAAAACTTCGGTGTTCCTCTCGAGGGAGACCGGGATGTCGGGGCACTTTGTGGGTCGCATCAAGGGTGACAAGTACCGTTTCGAACTCCAATTCCTAAAGTGGGACTTCTCCTGAGACGCTGTAGCGGCACAGGGCTACATCTTGCGATGACGGGGGAACCACGTGGTTTTTCTCGAGGTGTAGCAGGATTCTCGAATTACGACGGGGAATTCAGGATGCTTCTTGTGTAAGCCCAGGGAAGTCCAATCTTCCATTCGAGTTGTGAAGGAAAGCTGGGGATTTCTCTCGAGTGACTGCAGGGCCAATAGACCTCATCTAGGCTTGTGTCCAGAAGCCAGTGTTCCTCTCCAGGGGCGACAGGGATCTCGGGGTTGCATTCCAGACACACCCGGGGAGACAGGCATCCATCTCGAGTGGAAGCAAAGAACCCCGTTCTGCTCTCGAGTCGCGACGGGTATCTCTTGGAGCTCACTGGGTGGACTAAAGGGAGTCAAGCCTCCTGAGGCTTTTGGAGAGAGGTCGCGAGATTGGTCTCTAGGCCATGCAGGAGACGAAGGCCCTCATCTCGCGATGACGGGGGAGTCTTGGGGTTGTTCTCGAGCGGCGGCCCCAGTGTGCGCTTTCTCACGAGGTACGACGGCGAGGTCAGTGAGCCTCTCGTGGGGCGCCAGGGAAGTCGGGTCTCCATGCGAGTGGCGAGGGCGAGCGCGTCATTGCTCTCGAGCCATGGTAGGGTGCCGGGGACCAGCCCCGGCTGATCCAGGGTATTCGAAGGAGAGACGGCGTAGGCGAAGATCAGGAAACCACTGCTTAATTAAATGTTAATTAAGGATATAAAGAGTAATAGAATGAGGATAGCTCAGTGAGGAAATTCAGTGAGAAAAGAGGCTGAATAATTCAGCCAGAAGGTAAGAGAAAGAACGACATGGTGAGACCAAGTTTCGGTGAACAAGGCCCGCACTTTATTTTTCAAAGTAGTTTTTATACCTTAAGTTATGCATAGAGGATAATGGGGGAAGGGTAGAGTCTTGCAGCAAACCAGGCTTTCTTCCTGCAAACTTATCATATGCAAAAGCTTAGGTGATTTGCATCATCTTCTGGCCCGGAGGCCTGTTAACATTTTAAGACCTTTTCTTCAGAAAACTTATTTTTCTCTAAAGGTGGTTGGTCAGGAGCCACCCTCCAAAAAAGCATTAGATAAAGTTGCATTCCTACAGAGCAAAGGTGTGGTGGGCTATAACAAGAAAAAGAATTAACTCAAGGGTCCCAGGTTACAAACATTAAAGCTACTACTTACACCAATTATATTAATCAATACACTGCCAGGGACACAGCAGGTAAGGGATATGGAAACTTAGCAGCAAACAATGGCCCAACAAGTGAAAAACCATTCACCAATACAATTTCTAATCAATCTTGTAACTACTCAAAAGAATTTGTGTTTAGACAGTTTAGAACATCTCCTGCCTCTCACAGTTGGGAGGCTCTGAACAATCACATGTGGCCGGAAAAACCTATTCAGGCAGGCTAGAGGATTTCCAAAGGAGTTTGTAGGTTAAACACTGTCACACCCAGGAATTATTAACTGGAACTGTAAGCTAACTCTTTTTCAGAGAGAGGTAGTGGGGGAGAGCCCCCGTAAAGTCAGAGGTTTAGGTGAAAGCACAAGCAGAAAGTAGGCAGACTCTGGTTTTGGGGGTATATGCTCGAGAATTTCCAGGGGGACTCCTGAAGCTCGATCCCGCCTTTGCGTATGCCGAGCCTCCTTCCTCATGACCTTTGTCATGGGCGGAGTTCCTCACTGGCTCCCAGCAGTGATAGAATTCCAGTGGAGCTATTCCAGATCCTGAAAGATGATGCTGTGGAAAGTGCTGCACTCAATATGCAATATGCAATATGCACTCAATATGCAATATGCCGGCTCACGGCAGTAGGGGAATCTGGCCTCGAGACGTGTTGAAGAAGGTCTCTCGAGGTCTTTCTCGGGTTGAGGCAGGACACCCTGGGGTCCCTCGACTTGTGCAGGTGACCTCAGGGGCTTCTCATGGTGGCTCTGAGAAGTCAGGGAAACTGGAGGTGGGAGGGGCCTCTCGGCACTCCACTGGGTTTGGTGCATTGGAAGAGGGCCTCATCTCCAGTTGAGGCAGGAACCTCAGGGTTCCTCTGACTTCAGACTCCGACCGCAAGGTCCCTGCAGACTTGGGACAGGAGAGTCAGGCCTCGTCTTGGGTTGAGGCATGGAACTCCGCTTGCCTCTCGAGGTGTTCCCGGGGAGACAGGCCACTTGTCGAGCGGTATTTGGAACCTGGGGGTCTTTTCCCGACGATGCACGGGCGAGTCACTGCCCCTTCGTGTTGACTTCATTCACAGGGTGGAGTTCGAAGAGGTGTCCGGGCATCGGGTTCTTATCAAGAGGGGACCGGGAAATCGGGGTCCTTCGGAATGTGGAACCACCCACGAGGCCACGTCTGGAATGTCGTCGTGAGACCGGCCTCATCCTGAGGTGCGACCGGAAGGTCGGGAACCCCTTCCAGACAAAGCAGGGGATTCGACCCTCCTGTCCAGATCAGGAGGGTAGAAGGGGCTCAGAGGAAGTGGTGCCGGAAAACCTCGGTGTTCCTCTTGAGGGAGACCGGGATGTCGGGGCACTTTGTGGGTCGCATCAAGGGTGCCAAGTACCGTTTCGACCTCCAATACCTAACGTGGGACTTCTCCTGAGACACTGTAGCGGGAAAGGGCTTCATCTTGCGATGACGGGGGAACCACGTGGATTTTCTCGAGTTGCAGCGGGATTCTCGAGTTACGACGGGGAATTCAGGATGCCTCTTGTGTTGGCCCAGGGAAGTCCAATCTTCCATTCGAGTTGCGAAGGAAAGCTGGGGATTGCTCTCGAGTGACTGCAGGGCCAATAGACCTCATCTAGGCTTGTGTCCAGAAGCCAATGTTCCTCTCCAGGGGCGAAAGGGATCTCGGGGTTGCATTCCAGACGCACCCGGGGAGACAGGCATCCATCTCGAGTGGAAGCAAAGAAGCCCGCTCTGCTCTTGAGTCGCGACGGGTATCTCTTGGAGCTCACTGGGTGGACTAAAGGGAGTCAAGCCTCCTGAGGCGTTTGGAGAGAGGTCGAGAGACTGGTCTCTAGGCCATACAGGAGACGAAGGCCCTCAAGTCGCGATGACGGGGGAGGCTCGGGGTTGTTCTCGAGCGGCGGCCCCAGTGTGCGGTTTCTCGCGAGGTACGACGGCGAGGTCAGTGAGCCTCTCGTGGGGCGGCAAGGAAGTCGGGTCTCCATGCGAATGGCGAGGGGGAGAGCGTCTTTACTCTCAAGTCATAGTAGGGGAATCTGGCCTCGAGACGTGTTGAAGAAGGTCTCTCGAGGTCTTTCTCGAGTTGAGGCAGGACACCCTGGGGTCCCTCGACTTGTGCAGGTGACCTCAGGGGGCTTCTCATGGTGGCTCTGAGAAGTCAGGGAAACTGTAGGTGGGAGGGGCCTCTCGGCACTCCACTGGGTTTGGTGCATTGGAAGAGGGCCTCATCTCCAGTTGAGGCAGGAACCTCAGGGTTCCTCTGACTTCAGACTCCGACCGCAAGGTCCCTGCAGACTTGGGACAGGAGAGTCAGGCCTCGTCTTGGGTTGAGGCATGGAACTCCGCTTGCCTCTCGAGGTGTTCCCGGGGAGACAGGCCACTTGTCGAGCGGTATTTGGAACCTGGGGGTCTTTTCCCGACGATGCACGGGCGAGTCACTGCCCCTTCGTGTTGACTTCATTCACAGGGTGGAGTTCGAAGAGGTGTCCGGGCATCGGGTTCTTATCAAGAGGGGACCGGGAAATCGGGGTCCTTCGGAATGTGGAACCACCCACGAGGCCACGTCTGGAATGTCGTCGTGAGACCGGCCTCATCCTGAGGTGCGACCGGAAGGCCGGGAACCCCTTCCAGACAAAGCAGGGGAGTCGACCCTCCTGTCCAGATCAGGAGGGTAGAAGAGGCTCAGAGGAAGTGTTGCCAGAAAACTTCGGTGTTCCTCTCGAGGGAGACCGGGATGTCGGGGCACTTTGTGGGTCGCATCAAGGGTGACAAGTACCGTTTCGAACTCCAATTCCTAAAGTGGGACTTCTCCTGAGACGCTGTAGCGGCACAGGGCTACATCTTGCGATGACGGGGGAACCACGTGGTTTTTCTCGAGGTGTAGCAGGATTCTCGAATTACGACGGGGAATTCAGGATGCCTCTTGTGTAGGCCCAGGGAAGTCCAATCTTCCATTCGAGTTGCGAAGGAAAGCTGGGGATTGCTCTCGAGTGACTGCAGGGCCAATAGACCTCATCTAGGCTTGTGTCCAGAAGCCAGTGTTCCTCTCCAGGGGCGACAGGGATCTCGGGGTTGCATTCCAGACACACCCGGGGAGACAGGCATCCATCTCGAGTGGAAGCAAAGAAGCCCGCTCTGCTCTCGAGTCGCGACGGGTATCTCTTGGAGCTCACTGGGTGGACTAAAGGGAGTCAAGCCTCCTGAGGCTTTTGGAGAGAGGTCGCGAGATTGGTCTCTAGGCCATGCAGGAGACGAAGGCCCTCATCTCGCGATGACGGGGGAGTCTTGGGGTTGTTCTCGAGCGGCGGCCCCAGTGTGCGCTTTCTCACGAGGTACGACGGCGAGGTCAGTGAGCCTCTCGTGGGGCGCCAGGGAAGTCGGGTCTCCATGCGAGTGGCGAGGGCGAGCGCGTCATTGCTCTCGAGCCATGGTAGGTGCCGGGACCAGCCCCGGCTGATCCAGGGTATTCGAAGGAGAGACGGCGTAGGCGAAGATCAGGAAACCACTGCTTAATTAAATGTTAATTAAGGATATAAAGAGTAATAGAATGAGGATAGCTCAGTGAGGAAATTCAGTGGCGAAAAGAGGCTGAATAATTCAGCCAGAAGGTAAGAGAAAGAACGACATGGTGAGACCAAGTTTCGGTGAACAAGGCCCGCACTTTATTTTTCAAAGTAGTTTTTATACCTTAAGTTATGCATAGAGGATAATGGGGGAAGGGGTAGAGTCTTGCAGCAAACCAGGCTTTCTTCCTGCAAACTTATCATATGCAAAAGCTTAGGTGATTTGCATCATCTTCTGGCCCGGAGGCCTGTTAACATTTTAAGACCTTTTCTTCAGAAAACTTATTTTTCTCTAAAGGTGGTTGGTCAGGAGCCACCCTCCAAAAAAGCATTAGATAAAGTTGCATTCCTACAGAGCAAAGGTGTGGTGGGCTATAACAAGAAAAAGAATTAACTCAAGGGTCCCAGGTTACAAACATTAAAGCTACTACTTACACCAATTATATTAATCAATACACTGCCAGGGACACAGCAGGTAAGGGATATGGAAACTTAGCAGCAAACAATGGCCCAACAAGTGAAAAACCATTCACCAATACAATTTCTAATCAATCTTGTAACTACTCAAAAGAATTTGTGTTTAGACAGTTTAGAACATCTCCTGCCTCTCACAGTTGGGAGGCTCTGAACAATCACATGTGGCCGGAAAAACCTATTCAGGCAGGCTAGAGGATTTCCAAAGGAGTTTGTAGGTTAAACACTGTCACACCCAGGAATTATTAACTGGAACTGTAAGCTAACTCTTTTTCAGAGAGAGGTAGTGGGGGAGAGCCCCCGTAAAGTCAGAGGTTTAGGTGAAAGCACAAGCAGAAAGTAGGCAGACTCTGGTTTTGGGGGTATATGCTCGAGAATTTCCAGGGGGACTCCTGAAGCTCGATCCCGCCTTTGCGTATGCCGAGCCTCCTTCCTCATGACCTTTGTCATGGGCGGAGTTCCTCACTGGCTCCCAGCAGTGATAGAATTCCAGTGGAGCTATTCCAGATCCTGAAAGATGATGCTGTGGAAAGTGCTGCACTCAATATGCAATATGCAATATGCACTCAATATGCAATATGCCGGCTCACGGCAGTAGGGGAATCTGGCCTCGAGACGTGTTGAAGAAGGTCTCTCGAGGTCTTTCTCGGGTTGAGGCAGGACACCCTGGGGTCCCTCGACTTGTGCAGGTGACCTCAGGGGGCTTCTCATGGTGGCTCTGAGAAGTCAGGGAAACTGGAGGTGGGAGGGCCTCTCGGCACTCCACTGGGTTTGGTGCATTGGAAGAGGGCCTCATCTCCAGTTGAGGCAGGAACCTCAGGGTTCCTCTGACTTCAGACTCCGACCGCAAGGTCCCTGCAGACTTGGGACAGGAGAGTCAGGCCTCGTCTTGGGTTGAGGCATGGAACTCCGCTTGCCTCTCGAGGTGTTCCCGGGGAGACAGGCCACTTGTCGAGCGGTATTTGGAACCTGGGGGTCTTTTCCCGACGATGCACGGGCGAGTCACTGCCCCTTCGTGTTGACTTCATTCACAGGGTGGAGTTCGAAGAGGTGTCCGGGCATCGGGTTCTTATCAAGAGGGGACCGGGAAATCGGGGTCCTTCGGAATGTGGAACCACCCACGAGGCCACGTCTGGAATGTCGTCGTGAGACCGGCCTCATCCTGAGGTGCGACCGGAAGGTCGGGAACCCCTTCCAGACAAAGCAGGGGAGTCGACCCTCCTGTCCAGATCAGGAGGGTAGAAGAGGCTCAGAGGAAGTGTTGCCGGAAAACTTCGGTGTTCCTCTCGAGGGAGACCCGGATGTCGGGGCACTTTGTGGGTCGCATCAAGGGTGACAAGTACCGTTTCGAACTCCAATTCCTAAAGTGGGACTTCTCCTGAGACGCTGTAGCGGCACAGGGCTACATCTTGCGATGACGGGGGAACCACGTGGTTTTCCTCGAGGTGTAGCAGGATTCTCGAATTACGACGGGGAATTCAGGATGCCTCTTGTGTAGGCCCAGGGAAGTCCAATCTTCCATGCGAGTTGCGAAGGAAAGCTGGGGATTTCTCTCGAGTGACTGCAGGGCCAATAGACCTCATCTAGGCTTGTGTCCAGAAGCCAGTGTTCCTCTCCAGGGGCGACAGGGATCTCGGGGTTGCATTCCAGACACACCCGGGGAGACAGGCATTCATCTCGAGTGGAAGCAAAGAACCCCGCTCTGCTCTCGAGTCGCGACGGGTATCTCTTGGAACTCACTGGGTGGACAAGTGGGAGTCAAGCCTCCTGAGGCGTTTGGAGAGAGGTCGCGAGATTGGTCTCTAGGCCATGCCGGAGACGAAGGCCCTCATCTCGCGATGACGGGGGAGTCTTGGGGTTGTTCTCGAGCGGCGGCCCCAGTGTGCGCTTTCTCACGAGGTACGACGGCGAGGTCAGTGAGCCTCTCGTGGGGCGCCAGGGAATTCGGGTCTCCATGCGAGTGGCGAGGGCGAGCGCGTCATTGCTCTCGAGCCATGGTAGGGTGCCGGGGACCAGCCCCGGCTGATCCAGGGTATTCGAAGGAGAGACGGCGTAGGCGAAGATCAGGAAACCACTGCTTAATTAAATGTTAATTAAGGATATAAAGAGTAATAGAATGAGGATAGCTCAGTGAGGAAATTCAGTGGCAAAGAGGCTGAATAATTCAGCCAGAAGGTAAGAGAAAGAACGACATGGTGAGACCAAGTTTCGGTGAACAAGGCCCGCACTTTATTTTTCAAAGTAGTTTTTATACCTTAAGTTATGCATAGAGGATAATGGGGGAAGGGGTAGAGTCTTGCAGCAAACCAGGCTTTCTTCCTGCAAACTTATCATATGCAAAAGCTTAGGTGATTTGCATCATCTTCTGGCCCGGAGGCCTGTTAACATTTTAAGACCTTTTCTTCAGAAAACTTATTTTTCTCTAAAGGTGGTTGGTCAGGAGCCACCCTCCAAAAAAGCATTAGATAAAGTTGCATTCCTACAGAGCAAAGGTGTGGTGGGCTATAACAAGAAAAAGAATTAACTCAAGGGTCCCAGGTTACAAACATTAAAGCTACTACTTACACCAATTATATTAATCAATACACTGCCAGGGACACAGCAGGTAAGGGATATGGAAACTTAGCAGCAAACAATGGCCCAACAAGTGAAAAACCATTCACCAATACAATTTCTAATCAATCTTGTAACTACTCAAAAGAATTTGTGTTTAGACAGTTTAGAACATCTCCTGCCTCTCACAGTTGGGAGGCTCTGAACAATCACATGTGGCCGGAAAAACCTATTCAGGCAGGCTAGAGGATTTCCAAAGGAGTTTGTAGGTTAAACACTGTCACACCCAGGAATTATTAACTGGAACTGTAAGCTAACTCTTTTTTCAGAGAGAGGTAGTGGGGGAGAGCCCCCCGTAAAGTCAGAGGTTTAGGTGCAAGCACAAGCAGAAAGTAGGCAGACTCTGGTTTTGGGGGTATATGCTCGAGAATTTCCAGGGGGACTCCTGAAGCTCGATCCCGCCTTTGCGTATGCCGAGCCTCCTTCCTCATGACCTTTGTCATGGGCGGAGTTCCTCACTGGCTCCCAGCAGTGATAGAATTCCAGTGGAGCTATTCCAGATCCTGAAAGATGATGCTGTGGAAAGTGCTGCACTCAATATGCAATATGCATATGCACTCAATATGCAATATGCCGGCTCACGGCAGTAGGGGAATCTGGCCTCGAGACGTGTTGAAGAAGGTCTCTCGAGGTCTTTCTCGGGTTGAGGCAGGACACCCTGGGGTCCCTCGACTTGTGCAGGTGACCTCAGGGGGCTTCTCATGGTGGCTCTGAGAAGTCAGGGAAACTGGAGGTGGGAGGGGCCTCTCGGCACTCCACTGGGTTTGGTGCATTGGAAGAGGGCCTCATCTCCAGTTGAGGCAGGAACCTCAGGGTTCCTCTGACTTCAGACTCCGACCGCAAGGTCCCTGCAGACTTGGGACAGGAGAGTCAGGCCTCGTCTTGGGTTGAGGCATGGAACTCCGCTTGCCTCTCGAGGTGTTCCCGGGGAGACAGGCCACTTGTCGAGCGGTATTTGGAACCTGGGGGTCTTTTCCCGACGATGCACGGGCGAGTCACTGCCCCTTCGTGTTGACTTCATTCACAGGGTGGAGTTCGAAGAGGTGTCCGGGCATCGGGTTCTTATCAAGAGGGGACCGGGAAATCGGGGTCCTTCGGAATGTGGAACCACCCACGAGGCCACGTCTGGAATGTCGTCGTGAGACCGGCCTCATCCTGAGGTGCGACCGGAAGGTCGGGAACCCCTTCCAGACAAAGCAGGGGAGTCGACCCTCCTGTCCAGATCAGGAGGGTAGAAGGGGCTCAGAGGAAGTGGTGCGGGAAAACCTCGGTGTTCCTCTCGAGGGAGACCGGGATGTCGGGGAACTTTGTGGGTCGCATCAAGGGTGCCAAGTACCGTTTCGACCTCCAATACCTAACGTGGGACTTCTCCTGAGACACTGTAGCGGGAAAGGGCTTCATCTTGCGATGACGGGGGAACCACGTGGATTTTCTCGAGTTGCAGCGGGATTCTCGAGTTACGACGGGGAATTCAGGATGCCTCTTGTGTTGGCCCAGGGAAGTCCAATCTTCCATTCGAGTTGCGAAGGAAAGCTGGGGATTGCTCTCGAGTGACTGCAGGGCCAATAGACCTCATCTAGGCTTGTGTCCAGAAGCCAGTGTTCCTCTCCAGGGGCGAAAGGGATCTCGGGGTTGCATTCCAGACGCACCCGGGGAGACAGGCATCCATCTCGAGTGGAAGCAAAGAACCCCGCTCTGCTCTTGAGTCGCGACGGGTATCTCTTGGAGCTCACTGGGTGGACTAAAGGGAGTAAAGCCTCCTGAGGCGTTTGGAGAGAGGTCGAGAGACTGGTCTCTAGGCCATGCAGGAGACGAAGGCCCTCAAGTCGCGATGACGCGGGAGGCTCGGGGTTGTTCTCGAGCGGCGGCCCCAGTGTGCGGTTTCTCGCGAGGTACGACGGCGAGGTCAGTGAGCCTCTCGTGGGGCGGCAAGGAAGTCGGGTCTCCATGCGAATGGCGAGGGGGAGCGCGTCTTTACTCTCAAGTCATAGTAGGGGAATCTGGCCTCGAGACGTGTTGAAGAAGGTCTCTCGAGGTCTTTCTCGGGTTGAGGCAGGACACCCTGGGGTCCCTCGACTTGTGCAGGTGACCTCAGGGGGCTTCTCATGGTGGCTCTGAGAAGTCAGGGAAACTGGAGGTGGGAGGGGCCTCTCGGCACTCCACTGGGTTTGGTGCATTGGAAGAGGGCCTCGTCTCCAGTTGAGGCAGGAACCTCAGGGTTCCTCTGACTTCAGACTCCGACCGCAAGGTCCCTGCAGACTTGGGACAGGAGAGTCAGGCCTCGTCTTGGGTTGAGGCATGGAACTCCGCTTGCCTCTCGAGGTGTTCCCGGGGAGACAGGCCACTTGTCGAGCGGTATTTGGAACCTGGGGGTCTTTTCCCGACGATGCACGGGCGAGTCACTGCCCCTTCGTGTTGACTTCATTCACAGGGTGGAGTTCGAAGAGGTGTCCGGGCATCGGGTTCTTATCAAGAGGGGACCGGGAAATCGGGGTCCTTCGGAATGTGGAACCACCCACGAGGCCACGTCTGGAATGTCGTCGTGAGACCGGCCTCATCCTGAGGTGCGACCGGAAGGTCGGGAACCCCTTCCAGACAAAGCAGGGGAGTCGACCCTCCTGTCCAGATCAGGAGGGTAGAAGAGGCTCAGAGGAAGTGTTGCCGGAAAACTTCGGTGTTCCTCTCGAGGGAGACCGGGATGTCGGGGCACTTTGTGGGTCGCATCAAGGGTGACAAGTACCGTTTCGAACTCCAATTCCTAACGTGGGACTTCTCCTGAGACGCTGTAGCGGCACAGGGCTACATCTTGCGATGACGGGGGAACCACGTGGTTTTTCTCGAGGTGTAGCAGGATTCTCGAATTACGACGGGGAATTCAGGATGCCTCTTGTGTTGGCCCAGCGAAGTCCAATCTTCCATTCGAGTTGCGAAGGAAAGCTGGGGATTCCTCTCGAGTGACTGCAGGGCCAAGAGACCTCATCTAGGCTTCTGTCCAGAAGCCAGTGTTCCTCTCCAGGGGCGACCGGGATCTCGGGGTTGCATTCCAGACTCACCCGGGGAGACAGGCATACATCTCGAGTGGAAGCAAAGAACCCCGCTCTGCCCTCGAGTCGCGACGGGTATCTCTTGGAGCTCACTGGGTGGACTAAAGGGAGTCAAGCCTCCTGAGGCGTTTGGACAGAGGTCGCGAGATTGGTCTCCAGGCCATGCAGGAGACGAAGGCCCTCATCTCCGCGATGACGGGGGAGTCTCGGGGTTGTTCTCAAGCGGCGGCCCCAGGGTGCGGTTTCTCACGAGGTACGACGGCGAGGTCAGTGAGCCTCTCGTGGGGCGCCAGGGAAGTCCGGTCTCCATGCGAGTGGCAGCGCGGCATTGCTCTCGAGTCATGGTAGGGGAATCTGGCCTCGAGATGTGTTGAAGAAGGTCTCTCGAGGTCTTTCTTGGGTTGAGGCAGGAAACCCTGGCTTCCCTCGACTTGTGCTGGTGACCTCAGGGGGCTTCTCACGGTGGCTCTGAGAAGTCAGGGAAACTGGAGGTGGGGGGGGCCTCTCGGGACTCCACGGTGTTTGGTGCATTGGAAGAGGGCCTCATCTCCAGTTGAGGCAGGATCCTCAGGGTTCTTCTGATTTCAGACTCCGATCGCAGGGTCCCTGCAGGCTTGGGACAGGAGAGTCAGGCCTCGTCTTGGGTTGTGGCATGGAACTCCGCTTGCCTCTCAAGGTGTCCCCGGGAGAGAGGCCACTTGTCGAGCTGTATTTGGAACCTGGGGGTTTTTCCGGACGATGAATGTGCGAGTGAATGCCCCTTCGTGTTGACTTCATTCACAGGGTGGTGTTCGGAGAGGTGTCCGGGCATCGGGTTCTTATCAAGAGGGGACCGGGAAACCGGGGTCCTTCGGAATGTGGAAGCACCCACGAGGCCACGTCTGGAATGTCGTCGTGAGACCGGCCTCATCCTGAGGTGCGACGGGAAGGTCGGGAACCCCTTCCAGACAAAGCAGGGGAGTCGACCCTCCTGTCGAGATCAGGAGGGTAGAAGGGGCTCAGAGGAAGTGGTGCCGGAAAACCTCGGTGTTCCTCTCCAGGGAGACCGGAACGTGGGGGAACTTTGTGGGGCCCATCAACGGTGCCAAGTACCGTTTCGACTCCAATTCCTAACGTGGGACGTTTCCGGAGACGCTGTAGCGGGAAAGGGCTTCATCTTGCGATGACGGGGGAACCACGTGGTTTTTCTCGAGTTGCGGCGGGATTCTCGAGTTACGACGGGGAATTCAGGATGCCTCTTGTGTTGGCCCAGGGAAGTCCAATCTTCCA